>NC_055976.1:22736717-22769217 GCF_018492685.1 Alosa sapidissima | reverse complement strand
GGTTGGGGGCGCTCACGCTGATTAAATAAATAAAAACAAAATGCTTTAGAGAGACAATGTCTTACAGATGTCACATGGGTTATGAAATTGTTTTTTTACGCCAACTGATATTGATATCACTTCACAGAGGCTCAGGAGGTAGAGGAGTCACTGGTTAGCCCAGTCCTTCCTGACCTTGTCGAAGTGTCCTTGAGAAAGACACTGAACCCTAAACTATGTGCAGGTTGGCGCTTTGCACAGCAGCCTCCACCACTGGTGTGTGTGTGTGTGTGTGTATGTGTGAGAGGTTTTTTGTTGAGGAGAAAATTGTTATTACGTTAAATGCATTCAATTTAGCACATCATGTTTATTATATTGATTATGGTGGTGGTGGTGACGCTGATGATGCTAGCAGTGATGACTGTTGTAATGATAGTGATAAAGATGATGATGATGATGATGATGACGATGATGATGATGACAAGAATAGTGTTGAGACCCAGACAGTTGTGGCAGTAGAGAGGCATGTAATAGTGCAGTCAGGCACCCCCCACCCCCTTCGCCCCCCATCCCCACCCACACCTCCTCATGACAGCCGTCCTGAGGCCTGAAGAGTTCACTCTTGCATGTCCCCGAAGCCCAAACTCCCTCCAACGTCCCAGGCTTCAATTATTTATCCACATTGACTCTGTGCTTTCCACAAGTTCAGGACATGCACTTGAATTTTTTAAACAAGCATTAATTTTTCAGCTCTTTCGCAAGTCAACAGTGTTTGAGAGACTTTCGGAAACATAATACATTCACTAAACACAAAAAAAATCATGCACTTTGGCTCATTTGTCTATAAATACAAGACATATTTTAAACAGCGATTTATCACATGCTCCTCATGGTTAAAACGTGTCAGTGTCTCCTCTGCCAACAAGCCCACGCACACACACACACACACACACACACACACACACACCCCTGCTCTGTATTAAGGACTAATCACCACCACCCTCCCCTACATCTCTCCAAAGCCATCTCTGTACTTTTGGGATCAATGAGGTATGATGAGGCATGCATGATAGCCATAACAGCACAGGGGCAGTTTGGGAAGGCGTGCTGAGTCAGAGGGAGGGCAGTGGTTGAAGATCAATGGATGTTAATGGACTCTGTAGCGTTCACCATTTGATTATTGGAGGCAGTAATAACATTGCCATTAAAATGGCATCTCCTCCGCAGAGATAATGTGGCGGGTTGGCCAAGTCTAGACGGTAATATGCCGATAGCCATGGGGAGATGAGGCCAAGATAAGCTTGAAAAGGGAAGGGTTTTAGTGCTGAGAGATTAGGTCTCAAATGTTTGATCAACTTTAATATCATCCTCTGCCGTGAAAAAGGATGTGAAAGACGTGGCTGTCTGGGTGTGTTACAGCTCGACACGCAGGCATGGTCGGACACAGTTTTCAGAGAGGACAAGCTGAGAGATTTCTGCCAGCGCCTAGCACTTTATCAAAATGTATGCATGCTGTCACTGTAGACAGAATGTGTGGATTTATTAAATAAATATTCATGTATTAGCTTATTAACTCATTGGCTCCCGTAGCTCAGTTCATAGAGTGAAGTGCTAAGAGAACACCAGTCTCAAGGGTTTAGTTCCCTTGGAGCACAGTACACATACTGTAGGCCTACTGATCAAATAATGTAGGCTACACCATACCTGCCGTGCTAATTAGATCAATAATGAAGTCAATGACCTGAGGGTTCAGATTTGACAAAAACCCCAGCAAGTGTAACAAAAGTATGAAAGCTGCATGTAGGCTAGCCTATGTCATCATCATGGTTATCCTGACATTTTGTAATTTTGTGAAACTATCCTCTGCCATCTCCAGAGCCATTCTCTCATTCTGTTCCATTGGGTTAAAGTGTTTTATTAGTTCTCCAGAACCATCCTTTCATTCTGTTCCATTGGGTTAAAGTGTTCTATTAGTTCTCCAGAACCATCCTCTCATTCTGTTCCATTGGGTTAAAGCATATACTATACACAGTCTATGGGTTAAAGTGTTCTATTAGTACTCCAGAACCATCCTCACAGTCTGTTCCATTGGGTTAAAGTGTTCTATTAGTTCCCGTAGCTGAGCTCCCACTGAGAGATGCTAATTCCCTGACAGCACATAATGATGATAGACTACGCATAAGATGTACATCTTTTCTTGTACTGAAAGTTTCTTCAGGTAAAATCATCTGCCAAAAGTGTCCATCTCAACGACTTGAAAGCTTTAAGAGCTGGCAGATCAATGTGAACTAGCCTTCCTACCTTCCACTTCATAATGGCACATAATTGGACATTGTACCTTTGTGATATCGCTACCCTCCATCTCATATTGTGTCCTTGTAAATGCTGTTGAAATGTGTTTGTTTCAGATATTAAAGGAAAATTCCGGTATTTAGCACTTTGAGTCCCTTTTCTGGTTTGTTTTGGATGAACTAGAGTGGTGGACACCGAAATTTAATTTTGACGATTGGTCCTGTCTCGACTTTTCTGACTCGTTTTGAATCGCCTTCACTGCTTTAGAGTGGCTGCAACAGGCATGCACAAACATGCTAAAATAACCCTTAACGTTCGTTTTCAAAACTGCAACTCACCAAGTGGTTAGTGGTGTTCGTTGATTGTTAAAATCAAATATATCGGCGCAATGTATAATTTCCAGCCGTCTTATTTGCTATTGTGGAACTATTTTTTCAGACACCTCACAACCGCGTATAAACTTCCGCTCAATATTTGAGCCTGAAGCATAGACGGCGGCGCAGTAATATCAACGTGCAATGAGTCTTCCAACAGAAGTCAATGGGATTTTACAAAATGCCAAATAAAACACGATAGAAACTGTATTTCGCTATGCTACTTGTTTTGGAACACCAACGAACACCACTAACCACTCGGTGAGTTGCACAGTTTTGAAAACGAACGTTAAGGGTTGTTTTAGGACATGTTTGTGCATGCCTGTTGCAGCCACTCTGAAGTAGTCAAAGGCGATTTAAAACGAGTCAGAAAAGTCGGTACAGGACCAATCGTCAAAATTTCGGTGTCCACCACTCTAGTTCATCCAAAACAAACCAGAAAAGGGACTCAAAGTGCTAAATACCGGAATTTTCCTTTAAGGAAGTGGAGCTATGGCTTTGAGGCATTGCTGGTGTAACGGAGGCGAACTGAGCTAGCGTGCTAGTTTCCTGTGTAAATCCTCACACCCCTAACCTTAAGAACGCTTCTAACCGCTGAGTTGGAAGCCTGAGCTTTTAGCTCAGTGATTAGAGTGTTCGACTCCCATGCCGGTGTGTGTGGAGGTGTGCGGGTTCGAGGGCCATGAGCGGCGGACGAATTACGACCTCTGTTACACTGGGACTCTGTTCAGAGAATTTAGGAACTGCCAAAGATCAGGTGACAGTTCTAAGCTCATGAAATGCCAAGTATTTAGAAGGACTCTTGTCTCCTAGTTTGCCCATTCTAAAATTACTCTTGCAATCATTACCAGCTAGATTGAGTAGCCGAGTGCTGGCCATTCGGTACATTAAACCTGTCAGTGAACAGCCTAATCAGTGTAATCCTTGCTAGATAGGGATTAACAGTAAATCTAATTGCATTTTTTGGAACCACAGCAATGTAATTAACATTTTCTCTTGCGAGGAGTTAATCTCTCCTACGGCTATGCTCCTTGTAGCCATTTTTTGGC
Source organism: Alosa sapidissima (assembly GCF_018492685.1). Lineage (NCBI taxonomy): Eukaryota > Metazoa > Chordata > Actinopteri > Clupeiformes > Clupeidae > Alosa > Alosa sapidissima. Next base: position 22,765,523 of record NC_055976.1, on the reverse strand, counting down.
ACGCTAATTTGCAGCCCACATGCCTGCTAATCTACACTTATTCATTAAAAGCCCGCGAAGATGCCAGATTAGTTAGATTAGTTGTCTGAGTGTCATTCCCAAATTGATCAGGTTAGCATTTTGGCACAGGTAAAGGGAGGGCGGTCTGGCTGCACAGGAATAACCCGCATGTCCACATTGTGTTCTCTTTCCGCAGTGTGGAAAAAAATCTAATGTCTTGTGGAACAACGGTCCCCTATACAAGAGGAAAAATGGATGTTGTCACTGGTAGAGTTGTCACTTTAGATCGGATCAATTATCCTTGTCCGTGAGCCTTTGAATTTAATTTGAAAACCACATGTGTGCAGACGTAGTAGCAGGTGCTAGTCTGCCAAATGTCTTTAACATCCATCTGTGAAACACCTGTGCACTTGTGCTGTTTCCTGGATTGTTTTGAGGAGGTCCAAATAAACTCGTCTTTTTTTTTTCCAAATGCACACCGTCTGGTGGCCACCAAATGGAAAACCCAAATTGCTTAGGCTTGTCCTGATTACACACATGCCCTGTTTTACACGTTGTCTTTAACACGGACTGTCAGACCGAGTGAGTGGGTTTGTTTGAAGGTGAAAAGACCATTTTTACACCATTTTAACAGCAGTGAAATCACCCAAGTCGTCATGTCACGATGGGCATTGTGACAACATGGTCTATTATGACATTCTCTCTGACCTCTAGCTATGATGCCTAGGCCTGTGGCTTTTTCAATCTGTGGTGTTTACAGCTCGTCGCTTCCCATAACCTTCAACAGTTTCCATCATAGGGGCCTCCTTAAACATTTACATTCGAGATTATATATATACCGTATGTCTCTGGATGCCAACACAACTTAAATCTGCAGAAGATGCATGGTTGAAAATAGCACATATTCAATTGTGGGTTTATTTATGCTGTGAGCATATTTGGCAGACCCTTGGTTAATGCAGGCCCTTGGCTGTGAAAAATTGATGACTGACATATTAAGAACGTTGTTAGTAGGGAAAGAGTTGTTGTCCAATGGTTTGAGGCAATTAATAACAGTCAGCCTCTTCTCACGTGATTAGGTGTTGGTATATAGCACAACAACAAGGAATGGCTATTCTTTCTCTGGACATATTTCTCAAAACAAAATTATACTCTGTGGTATTTTATTCCTGTTTGATTCACAGTTGATTGAAAACCACAGTTGAGAAAACCTCATTTGGTATAAATCATCTACAAGTATACAAAGACATTAAATGTAAATATATGACTAACAAATACACTGGCTCTCCAGATTTTCAATCATACTTTTATGTTGCACAGGACTTGCCCCACCATGGCTTACAGGCTACATGTGTTAGATGTGCTGCCCCACAATAGCCATCGAAAGCATAATAGACACAAACAGATTTATGGTGCTTCGACCAGTAAAGATCTAGATGACTTTTGTTCTAGTTCTCAACAAGTAAAATAAGTAGAAGTATATATACTTTTTTGATCCCGTGAGGGAAATTTGGTCTCTGCATTTAACCCAATCGTTGAATTAGTGAAACACAAACAGCACACAGTGAACACACAGTGAGGTGAAGCACACACTAATCCCGGCGCAGTGAGCTGCCTGCTACAACGGCGGCGCTCGGGGAGCAGTGAGGGGTTAGGTGCCTTGCTCAAGAGCACTTCAGCCGCGGCCCACTGGTCGGGGCTCGAACCGGCAACCCTCCGGTTACAAGTCCAGAGTGCTAACCGGTGGGCCACGGCTGCCCTTTTTTTTTTTATAAGTAAAAAAAGTAAAGTGTGGTTGAAAAGATGTTTTTTACATAAGTGAGCCACACCCCAGAAAGCAAAAAGCCCTGGATGAGAGCCCTGCATCAATGCCATCAGGCCTGAAATTCATTTTTCATGTTGGTTCTGATGGTAACTGACACTCCTCTGCAGCATCTCAACTTTTAAACATCTGAGTACACAACAGCTGCCTCACCGGGAGACGCACACAGAAGGCCCTAAATATAGGACAGGAGTGCACACACACACACACACGCGCACAGACACAAACACACACACACACACACACGCACAGACAAAAAACATGCGCGCACACACACACACACACACACAAAGGCTACACACTCTCTCTCTCTCTCTCACCCACATCCAAACATGCACACACACATTTTTACTCACAAGCTCTCACACCCTCGTGCTCTTTCTTTCTATCTTTCTATCTCTCTTCTCTAACACACACACACACACACACACACACATACACACACACACACACACACACACACACACACACACACACACACACACACACTCCTCTGAGCCAGCTGTCTCTGCCTGCAGGGCTCCCTGAGCTCCCCTCTTTCTGAAAATAAACGCGCCAAGGGTTGTGAGGAGGCGCAGCGGCAGAGGAAGCTCGGTCTCCTCCTCCCTCCCTCCCTCCCTCATCTCATCTCTCCCCCTCACCTCTGCACACTTGCCCAGGCCTGGCTCCATCAGACATCTCTCTCACACCCACAGCCACACCAGCCCCAGTGCCGCCAGAACGGGTTTGATCTTGACATTTATGTTTCCTCTCTGGTCCTCCTCCCTTCTGGTGTGTTTCCATGGGTGTCCATAAGGGCCTGCTAATACCACCCCCTCCTGCCCACACTCGGTTAAAATAAAACATGGTGCCATTATGGGAAGGAATTACGATCTCCTTGAGGTCTTTTTTTGAGGTTTTTTTTTTTTTTTCAATTAGCACATTCGACGTGAGAACAAAGGGGGCTCAGTAGATGTGCTTAACCACCTGTCCATACAATTTCATGCTTGCTAAGGTCAGGGTGCTGCGTTTTTATATACCTCGGGAAATGTGCCTCGGACTGCAGAAGCATCGTTTTCCTCTGAGAAGGTCTACAGACAAGGCCAGACAAAACACCATGACCAAATGTATGTCTATGCATCCCTGCATAAATAAACACACCGCCCCCTCGACCATTATTTCCCTAGATACGCTGCGGATCGGTCAATTCGGTCTCTCAGTAATGTGATTACACAGCTCGCCACGTGTTTGCCAATGATGAAAGTAATTCATATCTGAAATGACAACGGCTGCACTCGCCTTTCTTATCTTCAGGAGAACTTACCGGCCCCTGCCCGAGCTTTGATGTGTTTGTGCGCGGCTCATTCTCACCCTCACAAAAGAAGCATTTGTTGGCTATTTCTGTCTTTGCTTCCCCCACACATCGTTTCATCTCATCTTAAGCGAAAGAGACACAAAGCATTATCGTTTGATTTTTTTTATGCTTAAGGGCTGATTCTTTTTTATAGAGTTATCCATATTTCTTAAATTGCAATGCAGGCGAGAACAAAAACATCTGACGTCTGTGTGGTGCCTAGAAACCAAGCGTGTGCAACCCATTATTACCCACCTCACTATGCATCTCTGAAACGCTTGCACTGAGATCTTTAATGTGCTCTCTAAAGACTTTGTTTTTACACAAACGGATGTCACTCTAAAGGAAAAAAATCTTTGGATAAAGCCCAGCACAACACATCTTGATGCAAGCATGTAGAAGACTACTGATTCGTACAGGCCTACAAGCATGTAGGAGACTACTGATTCATATAGGCCTACACGCATGTAGGAGACTAATGATTCATATAGGCCTACAAGCATGTACTGTACATGTAGGAGACTGATTCATATAGGCCTACAAGCATGCAGACTACTGATTTGTACAGGCCTACAAGCATGTAGGAGACTACTGATTCACACAGGCCTCTCTTTGGCACCAATCTGCACCCAGTACCATGTTGTGTGTTTGATCTGAAAATATGTAGCTTAGTTCATTATCTAAGTTAAGTGATTTGCAACTCGCCTTAGCTGGAGATAAAAGCTAATTAGTTTAAACATCTGCTGTAATGTGCAGGTGAACTGTAAACGGAATGGAGATGTATTATCATGCACAGCTTAATGGAAAATTGTCTCTGTGTGTGTATGTGTGTATTTGTGTATGCGTGTGTATGTGTGTGCGTGTGTGCGTGTGTGTGTGTGTGTGTGTGTGTGTGTGTTTGTGTGTGTGTTTGTGTATGCGTGTGTATGTGTGTGCGTGTGTGTGTGTTTGTGAGTATGTGAATGCGTGTGCGTGTGCATGTGTGTGTGTGTGTGTGTGAGAGAGAAAGAGAGAGAAATAGTGAGGGAGAGAGACAATGTCTGTTTGTGTATGTATCTGTTTTGTGATGAGTGTGTGTGTGTGTGTGTGTGTGTGTGTGTGTGTGTGTGTGTGTGTGTGTGCTTGTGTTCAAGTGTCCCCAAACTGTGTGAGCCGGGGTGCATGCATGCGTGTGTCACACTCATCCGGACACACATTTGGAAAGCCAGTTCCAGTCCAGTGAGAGGAAACGTTCCCAGCACACGTGCATTCGCATGGCCATAAGGACCTCAGCTCCTCTAACCTTCCATGACACCATGCTGCAGGCAAATTCAGTGGGTAAAACCCTTTCACACATGCACACCCTCAGACACACAAGCACACACACACACACATGTTCACATATGTTCACACATGTTCCTACACAAACAAAAGACATTTTCATAAGAGACATTTCCATGCTCTCGGCCCAGTTACGGTTGTGACGTGAGACTTTGCTCTGAGCATGGCGGGGCAGAGACTCACTTGGTCTGTTAAGTGAAGCAGCCGAACCTTGTGAATCACGGCGGCTCCCACCATGGTGGTATAACACACACACACACACACACACACACACACACACCAAGCCCAGGCCCGGTGTCGTGGCTGCTATCGAACTGTCGACATTCAGTGTGGCGCACAAAGGCAGCCAAATGTCACTGGCACCCCGAAGCACTCTGAGTGTCCAACTGAAGGGGTCACACAGCTTTCGTGTGTGTGTGTGTGTGTGTGTGTGTGTGTGTGTGTGTGTGTGTGTGCATGTTTGTGTGAATGTGGGCATGTCCCAGTGTGTGTGTGTGAGTGTTTGTGCCTATGTGGTGTGTGTGTTTGTGGTGTGTGTGTGTGTGTTTGTGGCGTGTGTGTTTGTGTCTATGTGGCGCGTGTGTGTGTCTCTCTCTCTCTGTACGTATGTGTGTTAGTGCATTCCTTGTGTGTTTGTGTCTTGAGATGAGGGAAAAAAATTCCGCTCTGGTCATCATCCATCAGCCATGACAGCCAGGCATATCTCTTTCACACAAGAAAACGAAAGAAAAAAAGAGGAGTGAAAAAAACAAATGTCAAGAATTCATTCTCTTCTGAAGTGTAAGCCTCAATCCATTCATGTGTGTGATGAGAAAGAGAACAGTCCTCTATCTTTTTTCCTTCATCCTCTATACTGTACCTGGACCACAGGTCAACTGCAATGTAAGTGTTTTCTCCCAATCGTCCTTCTTGTTATCGATACGCAGGCCATGGTCTCTTGTGTTCTGTGTCACAGTCTGGCTCCAGGGTGACCACATAATGGACTAATCAACCGCATTCCATAATTGATCCCCTGGGTGGTACAGGGATCAGATCAAGTCAAGTCAGCAAAGGCGGGCTACCTCAGGCTGGTGGCCACCGCATAACTATACTTATTTGGCCCCAGCCGTGGCGCAACTGGCTGGGACACCTGCACCGTACACCGGCGACCTGGATTCGATTTCCGCCCCGTGGTCCTTTCCGGATCCCACCCTGACTCTCTCTCCCACTCACATCCTGTCATTCTCTACTATCCTGTCAATTAAAGGCATAAAAGGTCAAAAAAATATACTTTAAAAAAAAATATATTATACTTATTCATACACACACATACACACAAATTGTGATGAATCAGGGAATCTTCAAATGGTTTAGTAAGGTTATAATCATGTCGAAAGCCTAATCATTCAAATGGTTTAGTAAGGTTATAATCATGTCGAAGGCCTAATCATTTAAATGGTTTAGTAAAGTTATAATCATGTCGAAGGCCTAATCAAACGTTATAATCATGTGAAGGTTATAGTCATGTTGAAAGCCTAATGGTTTAGTAAGGTTATAATCATGTGAAGGTTATAGTCATGTTGAAAGCCTAATGGTTTAGTAAGGTTATAATCATGTGAAGGTTATAGTCATGTTGAAAGCCTAATGGTTTAGTAAGGTTATAATCATGTTGAAGGCCTAATGGTTTAGTAAGGTTATAATCATGTTGAAGGCCTAAGGGTTTAGAAAGGTTATAATCATGTTGAAGGCCTAAGGGTTTAGAAAGGTTATAATCATGTCGAAGGCCTAATCAAATGGTTTAGTAAGGTTATAATCATGTCGAAGGCCTAATGGTTTAGAAAGGTTATAATCATGTCGAAGGCCTAATCAAATGGTTTAGAAAGGTTATAATCTCATGTCAAAGGCCTAATGGTTTAGAAAGGTTATAATCATGTCGAAGGCCTAATGGTTTAGAAAGGTTATAATCATGTCGAAGGCCTAATCATTTCAATGAATAATACTGCAGTCCATTAAGCTTCCTCTTTTGTACTTAAACACTTTAGGTGGGAATAACAGAGCATTGCTCCACTGTAACTAATACAGGTATAGGGGCGAGGAAGTGAAGAAGCACTTTTCAGGACACGTGTGGACAAATTACCTCTCCCTCCTCTCCAAGTATTGCATTGTGAGGTAAATATCATCTGTTTTCGGCCTTTTCTTTCCCTCATTCCCTCCCTCCCTCCCTCTTTCTCTCTCTCCCTCTCTCTCTCTCTCTCTTTCTCTCTCTCTGAGGGCAGGATAATAACTCACATCAGGAGGCTAAATGAAACTCTCCAGGAAGAATGGGAGAGTCATTTACTCGTCCTCTCAATCCGGTGACACGCAAACCAATAGAGATTAATGAGCTGGGCGTTGATTTTCAAACTGACTTGGGGGTTGAGAGGTGTGTGTGTGTGTGTGTGTGTATGTGTGTGTGTGTGTGTGTGTGTGTATGTGTACGTGATAGTTAGTGAGATAGTGTGTGTGTGTGTGTTTGTGTGTGTGTGCATGATTTTGTGTGTTTATTTGTGTGTTTATCTGTGTGTGTAGGCGTGCGTAAGGGTGTGTGTCTGTGTGTGTCTATGTCTGTGTGTCTGTGTGTGTGTGTGTGTTGGGGGTTGATTTAGTCCTGTGTGTGTTTACTTCCTCTGACCAGATGCTGGGTTTCTGATAAGCACATGCACACAGAGGCCCCCAGGAAGCGTGGTTGTGTAGCGCTGTGTTTTCCCAGAATCCCCGGCGAGATTAACGCCCGAGTGACAGAGGGAGTGTCACTTTGAATTGGCCCTCTCTCAGTCACTGTGATCTAAACGCTGCGCTTTTGGGAACCGTTGTCCTGATCTGTCTCAGAAATACACACAGAGGGAACCTCTTCTCTGTTAGTTTATCCACAAGAGGCTTGATGGGAAAAAAGGCAGTTTCACTGATTGTAAGATGCAACTAATTGAACAAATGTGGGGGTTTTTTTATCCTTCTCGCTAACCAATGATTCCAATTTATATGAGACATGATGATCATGCTATACAATACTCCCACCAAGTAAAGTGAAACTTAATTAAATGAACCTTATTCCATACATAGCCTTGGTGTCAAGCTAAATATTCTATTTCAGGGCTAAGATGATCTCTCCTCTCCAATCTTTACAATTGCTAAAGCAGAGTACTCCTCTTCTACCAACACGCTAAGAGGTATCAAAGAAATGATCAGCCAGCCATTTATCTCACTGTAATTAGATTAGATTCAACTTTATTGTCATTTAGCTGAGTACAGGTACAGAGCCAATGAAATGCAGTTGACATCCAATCAGAAGTGCAAAGAAGCATTAAATACCAAAGTGCAGGTTACAGTATTCTGTGCAGTTATGTAGACGATAGAGATTAATTATGTACAGCAGAGTATTAGATAAATACAGGTTTTCCAGATGACATGTCTACAGTGTCAGATAAGGAGAGGGTTATGTACAGAGAGCATACATAGACATTGTATATAAATAATATATACATACATGTATATTGTATTGCACATGTTTATGGGCAGTTACACCTCAAGGTATGGTTTTAACCAAAGATGATAGAGTGCTCCGCTCTAAGAGATTTGTTTTTTACAGCTCTTTAATTGCATTGGAGTATTTTTGGGTAAAAAAGCATTGACTTGTTTACACGATCTTCAGATGCTCAGGGTATAAACAAACTATCTGTTGCAACAATTGATGGTTAATATTAGGGTTATAGGTTGTGTTAGGTTAAAAGGGATCTTCTGTAATTGTATGTTGAAAACATATTTTCAACATACCATCTGTAAAGTCTCTGTTGGCAGACTATCCAAGAAAAGTGTTCTAGACAGACGTGATACCTGCTACTTTGGAATGTTTTAAATGAAAACTGCACATATTGCACCTCTCTGCTTCTGGAATAACAGTAAACAACATGTTATTTGGTTGACACTGTGGGCCAGATGTACTAATGCTTTTGCGCCCACTTCAGGTGTATTTGTTTTGCGATGTGCGTGTAAAATCATTGCGAGGTATGTACAAACAGGCCGGAATGATGTAAAAGCGCAAACTGCCTGTCGCGGGAGCTAAAAGTGGCAGAATGCGTCATGCATATGCAGTCATGGGAGGATCCAGGGGAAAGTTAAATTAAAATGTAGGGTCTGGGCACTCACCGTTCGCAGTGCTCAGTCCGAGGGGTGGGATAATCAGTTGTCTTTCAAATTCCCTCTGCACACAATAGGACAGCGGCAGCGCTATGAGTCCCATGCGTTTTCCACCAGCGGAGCTAGTTGGCTAGTTGAAGCGTTTGCCAACTTAATAAAAGCTTAACTCGTGTCACACTGTTCGCCAACAGCAACATCCATCTTATTTGTTTTCATGTAGCAGGGAATTCAAGCCAAACCGTTGCAACTCTGCCATCAATCATTATGTTAAGCCCACCTAACGACTCTATACACGATTTTATTGGCCTGATTGAGTTTCGATTTCTGGAGCTCACAAGCCAAGCCAAGAGTTGCTAGACTAGCCCTAGGGGCGCGTCTAGATTTCTAGGCTAGGGGAAAGTGGGAGTTTAGCGTAAAAAGATGGGAGGGGAAGAGTAAAGAGCGCCTAATTATGTATTCCGCGGAATGTACAAAGACTGCTCCTGAAAGCGCACGTCTATTCTGCGCCTAAATACTAAATAAAAGCAGGTGTTAATCCAAATTGCAGTTCAATGCGTCAATAAGAGAACAGAATTGCTATTTAGAGCACCAGTTTTTGTGGTGAAAGTATTTGTAGGCTACTACCAAAAGCAACCTTAACTTTCGTTGGCCTTACTTTCACTTTCACGTCATTCACTTAAACTTTCCTACTTGCTAGATTTGACCAATCTTCCATAGCCTACGAGCACAAGTAGTTTGAGTAGAACTACTGATCTTCATTATCTCTCTGCTTGTTTACATCTTATCATGTATGGTATTATTTCATGATCGCTAAACGTTTGATTCTTTTTAATGTTGTCATCAGTTAACTTCATTCAACTGAGCTTGTATGTAGGCGCTACCATTCAGTTGTGGACGTTCGTAAATTGCATTTATGGGCGGAGAAAGGCTTGAACGATTGATAAATACGACGGAAACTTGGGTCTGACAGCATTCGCAATCTGCGGTGTGGCCATGATGCTGATAACGCTACGTTCGCAAATGTACGTACATCTGGCCCTGTGTCCTTTCCCTATAAATTTCAAGCCATTTCAAGAAGGCATTCCACTTAGTAGTAACATTAGCCAGAAGGGGTTAGGGTGATACTGTGGAGGGGGGGGGGGGGGGGGGTGTTGACTTATCTGGACATCAGGCATAATCTGGTCAAGGCCTCCTTTTAGGCGAGATAGGATCACACTACATTGCTGCCTAGTCGAATTTGGATGATTTCAGCCCTAAATCCCTAGCTGGGTGTTCAAATACATCACCTAATTACAATGTCTCTGCCAAGGTAATGCCACGTGTTCACCCGATACCTCCTCTCTTGGTTTCCATATTTGCCAGTGAGGACACTAAAGCTAAGATGTAGTGACGGTCCTTGGAAAACTGCAGGATGCCCATAAGAGGACAAAGATAAGTGTATTTTGCTATTGATGTTGTTGTTGTTGGTTTGTTTGTTTGTTTTCTTATCTGGGACAGCATCTGTTGCCCATATGCTCAGATGGGACTATTGCCTTGCTACAGTTGGAGCCTATTTATAGGCATCCTAATGCGTTATGTGTCTGTGTGTGACTGCTGTTGCCTTTTAATGTGAGGACTGTATTACTCTAGTGATTAATCCTCTCAGAGAATATTAGCACATCTGTGAGGAAGGTGATCAGAAGGCTACTACTCATAGTGCATAGAGTAGCATACTCATAGTGCATAGAGTAGCATACTACTTCACATAGTGCATAGAGTAGCATACTACTTCACAGTAGTGTGCTACTACTCATAGTGCATAGAGTAGCATACTACTACTCATAGTGCATAGAGTAGCATACTACTACTCATATTGCATAGAGTAGCATGTTTTCTGACCATTATAGTTCTCTTCACTATAGCGTGTGGTGCACTGTGTCTTTTCGCTGGAATTTGATGTTAAATTGATACACCCAGAGCCTGTTAAAGCATATTATGATGAAAATTTTGTTATGCAATCAATGTTCATTTTTAAATGATAGAGAGGTACAACAGACTCTTTCTCATTGTGCTATATGATGACTCTCACTTGAACACCCCTCTGGATGGATGCTAAGCAGAACTGTTTAGATTATGACTTTCTAATCAGTGAGCTACACAATGTGGTAATCACTTCCTAATGAGATCTCAGCAACCACCATGGGGCTTATGAAATGGGGCTTCAGCCAGTTGGGAAAAGGACATTGTTTAGCAGAAAGTTATAGACACTTCTGGTGTCATTTCCTTCTTCATCTTCCTAATATTTTTCCATCTATTTTTCCATTCACTGAAAGCTGTCATGTTCTCATTGGGCCTACAAAGGTATTCACTGAAAGGTGTCATGTTCCCATTGGGCCTACCAAGGTATTCCCTGAAAGAAGGAAGATGTCAACTTGAAAGCATTAGTGGCCATAAGCAGAATAAAGAATGAATCTTAATTAAAAATGTCCACTTGATTTGTTCTAAAGTGATCTACATGGAATACGAGCATATGAGTATGGAATATGGAATACGGTGTCAAGACCCCCCCCCCCCCCCCCCCCCCCCCCCCCCATTTGAAACCAATCCAATCCAACCCAACAATTATCTTGCCCCCCAACCCCCCACCCCAACCCCACCACCCTCTCACGGTCCAAATCTAAACATCATGTTTGATTACTCTTAGATCTGCTTTCATCCAGTACCTACACCGAATTACAGGGCAGCCAGCTCCCAAAGCTGCTCATTTGAAATTGATTTATGGTCTGGTGTTTCCCTTTGCGGTGTTTCACTCTTTTCTGTAATACGCCTTTAAGAGCAAACCCACTAAATTGCGTTGTACCTTGTTACCCCCAGGGTTTAGCGTCAGGCTGTTTCCGTTTTTTCTCCTTTCCATGGTGGCAGCTCCGATTAACCGTCTCTGCCTGTGATTTATGGCCTTTGGGACCGCTGGTCAGAATGGCTTAATTGACTTTCCGTATATTCCAGAGCAGTCCTTGAGAGCGGATCATGTAATGGGGAGGAAAATGACGCAGTAATGGCAAGTTTGCCTCATGCATCACACAACCATCCAGCATCTCAGTAACGTAGACAGTCAGAGAAAGATTTAAACATACGTGTGCATCTCCTTGTTTTTATGTTTCCCTCTATCTCTCTGTACATACAATGTGCAGATATATATACAGTGTATATTGTATGTGTTTGTGTGTGTGTGTGTGTGTGTGTGTGTGTGTGTAACCCACGGACTCGAGCGGCTTATTGCTTTTCTAAAACGGTTACTACATATCTGACCAGATTTCATAAAATAAAGGCACAGCAACAAGAAATGTAATGATTTATTCATAGATAATCATTCTTCCGCCAAGAAATATATTTCCTCTATCAGAATGGTTGCCATGCAACGTCAAGAAGCAGCTACTCCCAACATTTGTTTCAAGTTGTGGTAGCGCAGTAATATAGAACAAAATGCGGTAAAGGTGTATGTTTGTGCCGGATTTTACAACAGCATCAAATGCGATTCAGCCAATCACAATCGAGGACCGGAACTATCCGTTTTAGAAATATTCTTTTGGGTCCCCACCGTCAACTTCAAGGCAGGTTAGGGTTAGGGTCAGGGTCAGGGTTAGGGTTAGGGTTAGGGTTAGGCAAGGTAGAGCTGCCTTGAAGTCGCCAGTGGCAGCATTGCCTCCTAAGTCACCGGTGGAGGCCAAAAACTCCAATCAAGCGTGTGTGTGGAGAGAAAGTAATTGACAGACTCATCAAAAATAATTGTTAGTTGTATATACATACACTATATGGACACTACTGTATATTGGGACACATCTCTTAATCATTGATTTCATGGGGTGGTTGCACTAGGTCCCTAAGTTCCACTGAAGAGACATTTGAATACTTATGGGACAATCATCTGCTTCCAACTTTCTGAGAAGAGTCATGGCAAAGGCCTTTTATGTTCCAGTGTGACTGTATCTTAGTGCACAAAGCGAGATCCATAAAGACATGGTAGGGTGAGTTTGGTGTAGAAGAACTTGTCTGGCTCGGCCAGAGCCTTGATCCCACCCCCATCGATCACCTTTGGGATACACTAGAATGAGATTACAAGCCAGAGCCTCTCGTCGTTCGACATCAATGCCTGCCCTCAACCCCATCGATCACCTTTCGGGTGGACTAGAATGAGATTGCAAGCCAGGGCCTCTCGTCCGTCAAACATCAGTGCCTGACCTCACAGACACACCCCAACATCTTGTGGAAAGCCTTCCCAGAAGCATGGATGCTGTTATAGCTATCCTATGCCCATATGGAATGGAATGCAATGTCATGTCATAAACGTTCCTGTAGGTGTATTGGCCAGGAGTTCTAATACTTTGGTCCATATCGTGTGAGTAGTTGTAGTAGAGCAAGGGGGTGGAGAGAAGGAGAGGGTCACACTTCACATGGATAGTTCGCCCACAGGCTATCCGCAGATGATCAGGGGGGTATTCCAAGTACATGGTTTAGTGAAAAACCTGGGTAAGTTAACTCAGAGTAAGTGGTAAACCTCCTACAACAAGAGGCCTATGGCATTGTTTAGTCAGGAGAATGAAGCCATACAACTCTTCTATTAGGAGGTTTACCACTTACTCTGAGTTAACTTAGCCAGGTTTGTCACTAAACCATGTACTTGGAATACCCCCCAGATAATCAGTTAATTATCTGTTGACACTGATAGCTACACGTTATGGTTATGGTTAAGGATGGAGTTTGGATTTGGTCAAGATGATGTTCAGTAATTGTACTGAATTTGAATCTTAACAGATGATCTGTTAACTCTCTGTGGGCAGACTAGCCAAGTAAATTGTTACCATGGAGACTCTAAATCTATCATATGGCATCTGGGAGCATCATGCTCACTACCAATGTTTGTGCCAGGGATCTTGTGTGTGGTATTAAATTGCCAAATAGATTTTGCCTATTTATCATATTAGTTTGGGTTAAACTTAAGACTTTGCATCTTGCTCGTCATCTAAATGAGGGCCCAATGACTGTAACTGTGACTATATAATTTGATGGTTTTGTTGATAAAGCTCCTTTGAGTTTGACAGCAACAAGCTAATTGACTCATAGGATGAAGAGGGGCCCATTCACAGGCAATATAGGAGCACTAATGGTGAATGAATGAGGCCATGTCCAGGCAGACAGGAGCCGGTTGGCTGGCTCCGGGGCTGGACTCCATCATGAGTGTTTGTGTCTGGCTCCAGGCCTGGACTCCATCATGAGTGTGTGTGTGTGTGTGTGTGTGTCTGTCTGCTCCATCTCTCCCAATACCCCTCACTCAGCACTAATCCATCCATCGCCAACCCTGCCAACGGATAGGGAGGACAGAGAGAGAGAGAGAAAGAGAGAGATACAGAGAGATGTGAACAAGGATGTGTGGGAATTAGAGTGCGGATCGGGCCGCAAATTTCTGTCCGAACCCGGCCCGCGTCCGACAGAGTTGCGTCCGAACCCGACAGGCATTTTCATTTTTATGTCCGAACCCGACCCGAGCCCGACGCAGATGATGCCTCAGTTATTCCCATGCTAGTGATTAAACGTTCACGTTTGTGGATAGCCTGTCTTTTTAGCCCATTAAACGGAACACACAACAAATTGTCTACAGAATCAGATGAGCGTGCACGCACGCAGGTCACACACAGTGCACATTAACACAAGAGGCCCAAGCAAGCATAGCCTATTGAAATAGAATTCTTGTCTTACCATTGACGAAAAGTCTTGAAATGAACTGCAACAGTCTTTGAAACTACAGTGCCTCTGTCACTGATCCATATGCAGCATCAACGTTAACTGGGGCAACTCGAGGAAATCCTCATCCAGTGAACGAGACGACCTTATAGCCTACCGGTAGCCTATGTCTTTACCACAGTATGCAACGCAAATAATCTTAAAATCTCCTGATAGGCTAACAACTTTTTTTAACGTCACCCAAGACTGTGCTTATGTGCATATGTGCGAAATGTGCATAACCATTTGTTTATGTATTCGTGACAACGCGTGTGCATTTCAGGCGGCATGCCTGAAATGCGTTGTCACGATAAGCAAATCTTGCACACAGGAAGAAAGCTATTAGGTCTTTTTTACATTTTAGCCTACTTTATTCTCAAAAAACAAACGTTTGCATCATGTAAAGCAGACCTGTTGGTTACCCAACATAATAAGGAATTTTAAATGTAAAGCTTCCAATGCATATCGCCCCCATGTGTCCGAACCCGAACCGAACCCGACTACAATTTCTAAATATTTGTCCAAACCCGACCCGACCCGAGCCGGGTCGGGTAGCCACACTCTAGTGGGAATGCTGCCAACACTCTCTTAAGTCAACCCAATCACAATACTTTCACCTCTTTCACACATTTTGTTGCACTGTTACCACACACACACACAGGCACACACACACACACACACACACACATACACACACATATACAGTATATATTGTTAAAGATGGTTTAAAAGGACATGATCAAACTCAAACACCAACATATTTTCACATACATACAGTAGAAATACACACACACACACATTCTCGTATACATGAACACACACATAATTGCGTATGCACTATGCAGAAAGGCACTCTCACACACAGACTCAACCCCGTCCCCTCCTCCTCCCCTCGCTTGCTCCAGACTCCAGACTTGGCCGCTGGCAGCAGGGCTCCTCTCATTAGGGGAGGCTCACCTGCATAGCTGAGCTGGCGCCGCGCGCTTCCAGGCACATCCCCCGAGAGACGGCTGAGAGGCAGGGATAAGACGCAGGGCTGGAGGCCTAGTGTGCAGGGTGGAGGAGGTGGAGGTGGTGGTGGTGGTGGTGGTGGTGGTGGTGGGGGCAGTGGGTCTGCTCTGCTGAGGCGGGAGAAAACGGAGAGCCCCATATGGAGAGGTGACGCGACCCTGATGTGTGACCGTGCCAGGTGCCAGAGGGAGGGGGTGGAGGGATGTGCTGCAAGGTCCAGAAAAAGCTGTGTGTGTGTGTGTGTGTGTGTGTGTGTGTGTGTATGTGTGTGAATATGTGCATGTTAGCAGCAGAATTGTGTGTGCTTTTCCTGTGTGTGTCTGTGTCTGTGTATGTGTGTGTGTATGTGTGTGTGTGTGTGTGCTTCTGTTTGTGCATGGGTTTAGACTGGGTGCTCAAAGGCTGTACATTTGACAGCCAATGGACAGTCACAGAGCCAACAGTTTCACCAATACCCCAGTTTCTCTGTCTCTCTTATCCTCTCTTCCTCTCTATCTCTCCTTGTCTTACTCTTACTCTCTCTCTTCCTCCCTCCATCTCTCTCTCTCTCTCCTCTCCCTCTCTTTCCTCTTTCTCACCTCTTCTCACACCAGTTTGAGGACACTGTGTGACCAGGCACGGCGCCAGGATTCCAGTTTTGGATGGGCCAGACCAATTGTGGGTGGGCCTTAAAAAAACCTTTATCAAATCACTGTTTAACCTAATAAAAATGACTGACTAATATACTGTTATATTATTTGTGCTTACATAATAGAGATTTGAATAGCTTGATGCTCTTTAAATAGTTTGTTGCATTGTAAAAAGGACGGACGTACCTATCCTCGATCACTGTCCTTGGTTCTGACCAAATAAGAGCGCTTTGGAATCTCCATTAGGCCTACGCACCATACCTGCTGGCTGTGCTTTAGCGCATCTCTCGAATAGACCTAAGGCCTATAGGCTGTAAAAGTGGAAATCTAATATTTCCCCCAAACATAGTTTAGTTCTGCTTGTATAACATGAGGTCGAATATTTCATACAGATCAATCACACTGCCCGACAGTTTCAATCAATTTTCAATTTTCATAAATTAATCCACTGACTCAAGCCTCATTTGCACCACATTTATTGAATATTATGGACAATATATATATATATATATAGCCACCTAGCAGAGTGGCTTTTAAATAGCAATATGCATTATATGGTTTGTTATGCTTAGCTTAGGGAGAAGGGAACATTGAAGACTCACTAATTCGATTTTACAACTAGGCAAAGTAGGCCACCACTGTTTGGCCAGCTCCAGACTGTAGGCTAGAGGCTGATAACAAACCTGAACTTGTAGGCTAGTCTAAATGACGAGAACAGGATAACTCCACCACCACCTTGTTATTGATTACTTCATGATTTCCTTGTAACGTAGGCCTATACCAAATATCAAATGCAAACAATGACATGCCCAACCTCGTGCGCGCATGTAGCCTACGTTCCAAATGATGTGTTATGGAAGGTAACGTTCATGTTAAATCTGCTGCATGAAGAAGAGTGAGTTCACCCGTGTCCGCTTGTATGTTAAATACGTCCATCTCATCTCAAAGTTTCAATGCGCGATCGGAATAATGGTTTCATATTTGTTAGTCAACTGTACAAAATGTATTCGGGGCTGAAGCCCTGGCAAAATCAGACTACCCCTCGGGCACAGAACTTGTTCATTGACAACGTCATCTGTCATGTAAAACATGCTCCAAGAGAGCTCATAAAGATCAATCACCCATTAGGCCCTTTAATGCAAATCGGATCAACGATCACATTATATCAACAACGTTTGCTGCATTGCAAAAAAAAAAAAAAAAGCATTTCAGAAGCCATTATTAAGCCATAGAGATGTGCTAGGTGTTATGGATCTCAGCTCTCCTTCATCTCCTGGTTGCAGCGATAGGCCTACAACGAGACCGTTTGTGCACGTTTTAGGTACCTAAACAACGACTGTTGCACCACTGTCCTTTACTGGAAATTATTTTCACACTTTCAGATCACTTGGAGCTAGCCTAGCATACCGACAAGCTAGATCCGACCCAGAACCTCACATATCTGGCACTGCTGAACTTGCACAGAAACATCACCAGCTTTTTAAAATAGTTTTGAAAACTAAACATTTAGACTATTTTAGCACAGATTATGATATTTTTAATCTTTCTTTTTAATAATTATTGAAAAAATTAAAATATATTAAAAGTTTTTTTTTTTTTTTTAAGAAAAGTTTTGGGTGGGCCTGTTGAAAAGTGGGTGGGCCTAGGCCCGTCCAGGCCCACCTGTAGCGCCGTGCCTGTTGTGACTAGCTTAGCAGAGGAGGGTCAAACGAGGCACCCAGCAGGACCCAAAACTGCTTCTAATTGGCTTGCGCTGTTCTGGGTCCCTCCAGAAAGCCCTGCCAGGCCAGAACACTGAACTGGATCCTCACCAGGAGGCCTCTCTTTGGCGCAGAAATGTCTAACTCTCACGCCAGTCTCTGACACAGGGCTAAAAATAATAACAAATCAAATGCCGCATGGCCAAAATATGATGAGAGATACACACATGGACACAAAGCTTCCTTACAACCTTGTTATTTCTTTCCCTAGCCTTAATAACTCATACTGAACCTCTTCCCACATCCCAGTGTAAAAATAGCAGCCATTCATGATTAAATGACACTGTGCAGGCCAGGGTTGGATGCTGTGTGGAGACTTGCCGGGAGACAGGATCTTCTCAGACTCAAAGAAGAAGCGGAAAAATAATTTTTTTTCTTTTGAGCTGCTCAAATAAATTTATTACATAACAGCTTCTTTATGCAACGGTGAAGATTTTCCGCCTTTTTGATGCATCTCCACTGACAGAATTTTATTAAAACAGTCACAAATCTGGCTATTCGCTTAGTCATAAAACACAAACGGAGCAGGCCTCAAGGAATTGTGCTGGACAACCTGAAGTATTTTTCAACATGGAATTGTTATTGAATTAATATATTTCAGATATTGCAGGTGAGAATTGTTTTATCGCAGTGACAGTATGTCACCACACAAATGGAGCCATACCCCATATATAACACAGGGAATGGCCTACTTTATGTCTATATGTCTACATTTCCAAGCTATGTCCTAAAATATTATTTGACATCCCAGAACATGTTGGCTATTGACAGAGGCAGACAGAGTACACAGCTTCATTACTTGAGTAAAGGTACAGATACCCTTTGCTAAATTTTATTCAAGTACAAGTAAAAGTACAACAGTCAGATGTCTACTTAAGTAAAAGTAATGAAGTACTTGTTTTTAAAAGTACTTGAGTATCAAGAGTACAAGAGTAGCCTACATTTTCTAAATATTGCGTTACAACTGCCACAATGCTTACATTTATGTACAGAAACGTCCTACATGGAGTTATGAAAAATGTTAATCTTAATACCTTGGAGAATGTAAAAGGAATTGAAAGTAAAATCAAGTCATTTTCATCTTTTTACCATATTGCCAGGGATAGGCAGTATTTTGTAACTGAAACACTTGAAGCAAAAACTATCATTAACTTGTTCAGAAAATTGAAATAGTCTGGTGAGGTGGGGCCACGTGTTGGCACATTCCCGGGATGGACCTTCATCCATTGTTTTGTCCATGGTTTCGTCTCTTATCTAAATCTGACCATGGAGTTGACTTTGGCGGAAAGCTGAAGGTGATTGCTAATAGGCTGTCCCAATCAGTGGTGCCTGCACAATCCAATCACGTTTGAGAGGGAAACAACAAATTGAGGGTTTCTGAGATTTTTCTTTCCTTTTTTTTAGAAGAAGTAACGGGAACTCACGGTTATGGATAGAAATGTAGTGGAGTAAAGAGTACAATATTTGCCTCTCAAATGTACTTGAGTAAAGTCATGAGTACTCCCCAAAAATGATACTCGAGTAAAGTACAGATCCTTCAAAATTGTACTTAAGTACTGTACTCAAGTAAATGTACTCCGTTACTGTCCGGCTCTGGCTATTGATCCCAAGCACAGGCCAGAGTCCAGTTCAAGGAAACGGTTGAGAATGTCTCCCATGAACTGGACATTGATCTGTTTGGGAATATATCCCCACGATTGTGCGGATCACAGGGGTGTGTGGGATAGGGCATATGGGGCCAGTGACCCCGACTGTGTCAGGCAACGGGCAAAGGCGAAGTGTAGTGCTTCCTTTTATCCCCAATATATATAATATGCTAAATCAGTCGTGGTCAGTGGAATTAGCATGCATGTCGGATGCTGTGGAGGAATTTGGGGTTTGTTGGTGTGTGAACGAGGTGAGAGAACGAAAAAGTGAGGGAGACTGAGAGAGACACGATGGAGGCCGATCATCCATCATGTCTTCACTGGACTTAATAAATAAATGAATGGAAATCTGAAAGATCTCTGAATTACAATGAACACTACCAAACCACATGTCCGCGTCTCAAGACAGCCTGGTTTAGTTCAGATTTCAAGGAGACTCTCGATTTCTCTCAGCACACTGTGTGAGCGAGTTCACTTACAGTGTGCCGAAGCTTAACAGCACAGGGCGATGCAGTGTCTGTGTAAATTTGCTCAGAAACTCTTATTTGCGATTTACATCGTTGTGTTACACTTTGCTTCAACTTCTGTTTGCTAATGCAGGAAGAGGAAGGGCGCTTCAAGGACACTTACTGTACTTGTAATGCCAGAGGCGCAGGAAGAGCGATGTCATCTCTACTTTGCATATCTTCAAGTGTAATCATATATATGTAGTCTTCTTCCCTCGCTGCAAAGCATGAATACATATTTGCATCAGGCAACTATTTGCTTGTCATGTTTTCTCTGTGTATTCCTCACTGAAAAGGTTCATTTTCCTCCTCCTGTATTTGCTGAAGATATGTGGCAACACTGCAGAATTCTTCGGCTAAAAATAGTCCAAGCTGAAATAGTCTGGGGTGATGCATACATTTCTCCCTGCCTCTATGTAGGCAAATGCACACAGTGAACTCATAAAACAACAAGAGAAAGGAGATGAAATTACTGATACAGTACCTTAGGAATCAATTGAACCAACCTGCAGGGAGAGAAAGAGGAGTGGAGAAAGAGGGAGATAGAGAGAGAGAGAGCATACGAAAGAGATAGAGGGAAGAATGAAGGGAGGAGAGAGTAAACATCTTTTTGTCACAGAAGCTTCATAGTCCCTTTAACAGTTGCCTTCATAAAGCTTTTATGAGTATCACACTGTACCTCTTCTGTTCTGCATTCTGCTTCCTTTGAGACACATTTATTATTTCAACACATAGACCAAATAATGCGAGTGGGACTGAAACATTATGGATAATATATGATCCTTTTCCGAGCTACATCACTCGTGTGCAATAAGAGATCGGTGTTACATAACAAGCAAGCCTTGCATCATTTGTCAAAGGATGACCGTTTGGATAACCCCCTGTCAGATTAAGGATGCAGTCAGCGAGGTGGACACATACAGTACACTAGTCCTTTAATTATCCATCTCACATTCACAAAAGGATGATCTGCATACATACACCCACTGACACAACCTCAAGAACATTCTGGAAATACAGTGTTGACATAGATGTGTACGATGGCAAACAAACAGACAACAAAAGAGATGTATGTTGTGGCAATACTGCAGGTACTGGTGCTCTTCTCCTCGATATTGTTTTCCATTGAACAGCTTGGTTCTAGTGAGATTTCTTTTCTTTTTTTTTTTAGTTGGAAGCACCCATTAGGTCACAACGATCTAGCATGGTGAAGTAACATGCATGCCTTGTTACCACAAGGATTTTTTTCCCCCTTTTCCCATGTGCTGTCGAAGACTACAATGACAAATGACTTCTGGCTTATGCACTATATCATTCCCATAGATTCACCAAAAAAAAAAAGAAACATCCACTACCAAAAGTTCACAGTTGAATTCGAAGGAACAGATGAGACATTAGTACATTCGGGTAGATGCCCTCTACCAGTGAGAATTCTATGGGGAGTCCGCCTCCTGAAGGTGGGTGTTGATCAAATTAAGATAGTGTTAAATCCGATTTATGGGTGTATTCATTGTGACATTGATACGACTCTGATTTGTCTAAATCTGCCTGAAAGGTGAGCCTGGTGGTTCCGTTTAATGGGGCAGATGACCTCGATTCCGGTCCCTGGCATGGCTCTGGAATCTCAAGGACAGACACTGTGTATTGTGGCTTAGCGATATTCATATATTTTTATATCAATAGTACCCTGTTGGACTCATTTTTAAAGAAGTCCTTTGTGGATTGCTGAACAGCTATCGTGCACCATGTGTTTTCGCAGGCCTGAAGATTAAAAATTCACTGAATGAACATGGGCAAAGAGTGAATTCAAGTGTAATCCTAACTGAGGTGCTTTTTTCTGGTGAGAAAACATTTCCTATTTCCTATTCCACCCTCTTCCACATAGAGGATCTCTTACTATTTCTCTTTTAGTGTGCTTCTGTCTTTTTTTGTAGTTTTTTGTCTCTTTTTAGTCTATCTGTGTCTCTATATCTGTCTCTGTGTGTCTCGTTGTCAAGTCTTATGTTTCACTCTGTGGTCTCCTGAGTCTTGCTCGCGTCGTCGTACTTTTCTCTCGTGTGCTCACATCTGATACTTTCGCAGCAGCTCTGATTGCCACATGTACTTCCTGTCCGGGAAGCGCTTGGGGATGCGGATGCGGCGGAAGTCCTGGATGCACCTCTCCAGCTCCTGCTCCACCGTCAGCTTCTCCTTCGGGGGCCCGCCACCTTTCCGGCCGCCCCGACCGGCCAGCGCGGCGTCGCGGGGCCCCGTGGTGCGGGCGCGGAGAAGGTCGGTCCGGCGTCCCCCACGACCCCCGTCCCCCCCCGGCGGTTGGGCCATTGGGGGTCCCTTGCGGCCGGGTCGTTCCAGCGTGTGGGCGATGGGTGGCTGCTGGTGCTGGCGGCTGACTGGACCGCAGATGACCGTGCCCTGCGGGGAGCTGGCCTCCGACTGGGTCTCTGATGCGGAGGTGGAGAGCTCGTTGTAGGACGTGCCGCTCTCGCCCTCACGCTCGCTCTTGTGGCTCTTGCAGCAGCAGTCGCAGTGGGAGGAGGACCAGCCGGATGGGCCGCCTGAGGGGTGGAGACACACACACACACACACACACACACACACACACACACACACACACACACGCACACACACAAACACACTCACACACACACACACACACACACATACAGAGTATTGAGAAATAGCATACAGGTAAAGTGATGCATACAATAAATCATCTAACTGCATGTACCAGAGCCAGAGACAGACACAGTACACATACAAACACACATAATAAATACATACACTCACCCTTAATTTATGCATGAAAACATGACTCAAAATGTCTCAAAATGACACACACACACACACACACACACACACACACACACACACACACACAAACACACATACACACACACACACACACACACACACACACATACAGAGTATTGAGAAATAGCATACAGGTAAAGTGATGCATACAATAAATCATCTAACTGCATGTACCAGAACCAGAGACAGACACAGTACACATACAAACACACATAATAAATACATACACTCACCCTTAATTTATGCATGAAAACATGACTCAAAATGTCTCAAAATGACACACACACACATACATTAACTCGATCAAATAACACAATTAAGCCTAGAAAATATTAGAGCCATTATTAAAAGAAACACACACACAAACAAGAAAATACACAAGCAGTAGATATAACCCCAGCCAGCCCTGTGCTAAAAACAGCACTAGATATAACCCCAGCCCTGTGCTGAAAACAGCACTAGCTGTAACCACAGCCCTGTGCTGTGCTGAAAACAGCACTAGATATAACCCCAGTCAGCCCTGTGCTGAAAACAGCACTAGATATAACCCCAGCCCTGTGTTGAAAACACCACTAGATACAACCCCAGATCTAGCTGTGCTGAAAACAGCACTAGATATAACCCCTGCCCTGTGCTGAAAACAGCACTAGATATAACCCCAACCCTGTGCTGAAAACAGCACTAGATATAACCCCTTCTCTGTGCTGAAAACAGCACTAGATATAACCCCAACCCTGTGCTGAAAACAGCACTAGATATAACCCCTTCTCTGTGCTGAAAACAGCACTAGATATAACCCCTGCCAGCCCTGTGCTGAAAACAATGGCTGGAGAGGCATCCACAGCAGACAGGAGTTTCAGAAAGATTTCTGTGCTTGGCTGCATCCATGTGCACTGAAGCTAAGAGCAAAGCTTTAACTCCATCATGACACATGAGGACCAGAGGATTCACAGAGAAGGAGACACTTAACGTTGGCTCATCTTAAACGCTACATTCCCCAGACTTCCCAAGAGATGCAATGTAGCTATTCTATTAGGTCCATTGTAAAAATATGAATTACCTGTTAATTAATGACTTGCCCGCGTAACCACACCTACATCATAGAGAGTGGATTCACTACCCTAAGAAACAAGAACATTTCAAAACCCTAAGAATTGATCACAAAAAAAAAAAAAAAATGTTTCATTGACAAAGCCACCAACACGACCTTATCTTAAATGTGAAAGAAATCAGTGTCAGCATCAAACTTTAAAGCTGAATGGCATTGATTTGTATTGTGCTGACGACAAAGTCATTGACTCGGGTGTCACAAAGACAGCAGTTCTTGTCTGGATCTGATAAGCCTGGGTGTGCAGCACCCATTGTGTGCTGAGTACCATGTGACATCGCCATCACCTCTCAGGGGCCACTCTCAACGGGCAACGCTCTCATAAAGAGTGGCATGCAAGGACATGATCTGTTTCCAAGCAAACCAGTAGGAAGAAAAAAGAACACTTTTTATCTGGAAATGATTTCTATCTGCAGCTTTTCTGTTTGTCTGTCTGTCTGTCTGTGCGTGTGTGTGCGTGTGTGTGTACTGTATGTGTGTGTGTGTTCGTGTGTGTGTGTGCGCGTGCGTGTGCATCTGTCTGTCTGGATGTGTGTGTGTGTGTGCGTGTTTGTGTGTGCACATGTTCATGACCTCCTGCATGCATGCTCTGAAGTGCCTGAGCTCCAAAAAACTCTTGGTATTTCACTTGGGTCGGTCCTAAAAGATGCTGACAGTGAATATTAGCCAGTGACACATGCAGTGGATGGCATTTCTCCTCAGCCTTGGCAGTCTGACACCTCCGTGGGCTATTATTCCAACCACCCCCTCCCGCCCTGTCAGTCTAGAAGACGTCCTGTGAGTCTTGAATGTTTTGTCTATTAATGAGACGGACAGGCAGAAAGAGGGAGAGAGAAAGATGATGATGATGATGATGATGATGATCAGGATGATGGTGAATGTAATGATGACGTTGATGATAGTGATGATGATGATGGATAATTCCTGTATGCCTAAGGATGTAACCCCTTATCATATCTGCCAGACACTTAAATAATTAAATCATTTGCATGATGTTTTGTGAATCTAAGAGTGTGTGTGTCAGTGATAGAGACAGAGAGGTGATTATGGTGATAGTGGTAACGATGTCAGGAATGCTCTCTCGCATGACTCCTCAATAAATAAATAAATAAATAAATGTGGACGTTTGAGGGATTTCCAAGACTTTGTGCTCTAATTTTTGGAACTTATAATGAACATTAAGTACAGTATCTGATTTTCCAACACTGCTGATTATTAGCCTAACTTTCAACCTCCTTCTTTCATCCTGTTTTTTAGCTCTTATTTTACAGCACTTCTCTGCACTACATTAGAGCTGCTCCACCCTGCCAGAATACATGCACTCTGCCTTACGCAGAGCACAGCTCCAGCACGTCCAAATGCACAATTACCAAGTCATATAAGGACAAGCACACTATGGGAAATGCTAAAAAAGTCATTCAGGGGTGTAGGGGGTGGGGGATGGGTCCAGGTTAATTGAGAGATCATGCTTTGAGAAATACCCGACAGGAGCAGGTTTGCATCTAATTGGACCAAAGACTGGTCCTCGGAGAACAACGGAGAGGGAAAGTCATCCAGACTCAGAGCCTCATCCACATCCTATGTGGCTGCAGGGGGAAAAAGAAATAAACGAATAAAGTAACAGGCAGAAACGCAAAGCGACTAAAATAAACTGTGGCCTCCCGAGGGAATCGTTATATCTTTCGCTTCCTCTTCTCCTCCTCGTGTGGTGAATCACGTCTCAAGTAACTGCCCTTCTCGCTCTTACTCTTTCACTCCTTCGCTCCCTCGCTCCCTCGCTCTCTTGTTACGCTACGCCCGCCCAAACCCGGAATTTAACGATTCTCACATCTGATTGTCCTTTCATTTTTGTTTTTACAGACAATGTTACAAAGTGCACCAGTCAGCACAAAAACAAACAAAAAAAACAATAACAAAAGAAAACGATTTCCTTACTGACAATAGATTAATATTGGACTCACAGGTGCCCGGCACCTCTAACCTCTCGGAGTCTGATAGACACCATCTTGCAGAGTGCAATGATCTGGCCTGCTTCTGAAAGCATTACAGCCATCAATTTATAATGAGAGGAGTTCAATAGGAGTCTAACCTCTCAGCACTGAGTGCTGTAATGAGTGGGCCAATGGTGGAGCAATTGCTTTGGGCTGATAGCGGAGAGGAGAGCAGCTTTTTAATGGCTAATCCATGAGTGCGCACGAGGACAAGAGATGCAGGAGAACAATTTCCCCTCCGCAGGAATTAAATCAGCTCCAATCTGCTCTCTCTCTCTCTTTCACTCACTAACACACTAACACACACACACATGCATACACACACACATATACACACACACACACATCTCCCTCTTTCTGTGCACACACACTCAGTCTTTCTCTCTTTTCTCTCTCTCTCTCTATCTCTACTTCTCATGCAGCCGGTCTAGCTCTTTATTCTCTCTCTCCACATTTATCTCTGTGCCTCTCATCGCTCTTGTGCTCGCTCTGTCTAGCACACACTTTCTCTCTCCATCTCTCTCTCTTCCCCCCAATCTTACCTTTCTACCATGCCATCTGTCTCTTCCATTCATCCCTTCATCTTCATCTCTCTCTCTCTTTTCATTTCTCTCTCTCTCTCTCTCTCTCTCTCTCTCTTTCCATCTCCATCCCACTCAGTCTCCCACTCTCCCCTCTTCACCAGCAGGCAAATGAGGGGATGCCTTTTAAGGAGTGAGGGGGTGGAGTGAGGGGGTGGGGTGGGGGGGTTGGGGGTTCAAACATGGTTTCCAAATGGATGCTGCAGCCTTGTGGGACTGCTTGTCTAGGACGGGGGCCAGCACCAGTAATAGTATCATAAAACTTTCAGGCCACTGCAGGGAAATGAGCTGTGCTGAGTGAAGGAAGCCCTTGTCGTCTGAATCCATCTTTAGAAGCAATGTCCGACTTAGAGCTCCATCACCAACAGCACCAGCAGCAGCAGCAGCAGAGATGCAAAGCACCAAGAATAAAAATATGGTTCATAAATACTTAAAGCAAATAGTAAATGACTGATTATAACTTCAGTAACTGCTTTAACAGTTCTTTCTTTTTTGTGGTGTTTGTGTTTGGAGGGGGTAGGGGGTGAGGGGGTTGTCAAACTTTCGTGGAGTTGCAATGAGTTTTTTTCAGCCTCCATAATACATGAGGAGACAGTGTTGTCATGCCAGTACAGCACAACCATTCACTTTTTTGGAGCCAAGCACTAGCCGTGAGATCTGTTTGAAATAAATGTCTTGTGCTTATGCAAGAATATGCACTCTGCGCATGCAAATATTGAATGAATTCATATGGATTATGGGTGCATGGCAGCAATCTCTGTGGACGAGGGGCATTAGCTGCTGCATGCAGCACTGTAGTGCTCTATGTGTGCTGCGAGTGCTAAGCTTGCTACTCTGACAGCTGCGAGGGCTGCAGATCAAATTTCACAGCCATTAAGACGGAGGGCATGTTTCCACTGCTAATTTGCCCAGAGAGGGCTTCAGCGGGGAGAGCCATGCATCACGCAGAGTGAGGTTTGTGAGGGACACTTGGTCAGATCAGATGTGGACCTGCCACAGGGGCAATTTCTATTCTCTCTCTCTGTTTTTTTCTATCTCTGTCTCTCCATCTCTGTTTCTCTGTCTTTCTCTTTCCCCCTCTATCTATCCTTCTCTCCCCTTTTTCTACCTGACACTGTCTCTCATTCTCTCTGTCTCTCCAAACCGTTCTGTAGTGCACTCCTTTTCTTTCTTTCTCACTTTCACTGTCCTGACTCTCTTTCCCTCACTCTTTTCTTCCTCTTGGTTTTACCCTTCTCTTCCTCTCTTTCTTTTCCTATCAGTTCTCATTCTATCACGCTATCCCTCTGTACAGCAGTACCCATCCCTCCTTCTCTTCTTACTTTTTCTCTCTCTCTCTCTCTCTCTCTCTCCCTCTCTTTGGATTCTCTGAGGTGCATTTCCCCTCAAAATGTCAGACTTCAAATCCCAGCCCTTTGGATGTTATTCATTAAACAAAAAAAAAAAGAAAAGAAAACTTCTCTGAGGATGTTTGGAAAAATGAGAGGGGTATGAGTCAGCTCATCATCAAAAGCCCTTTGTAAGAACACTAGAATAAAGAAAAAACAAAAGAAGAATTATCCCGGCTTTACAGAGTATCGCAGTGATTTTTCCAGACACATTTTCTTCTAGGTTTGTCATCTCCATTCCTTTAAGGCCTTTCATCGAAACATCCAAAGAACAAAACACCCTCAAAAAGATAGCTTTTTTTCCTCTGAATGCACATGTGCAAACATCTGAAGTTTGTCAAATAAAGACACTGAAATAAGTCTTTCTATTTCTGTGTACACAGACGTGCACACAAACCAGTTACATTTAAATGCTTCAGGCCGTTCCATGGTGGAGCCATTTTTCTCTCTGTGTATCCTACTCTCTATTTCAACATCACTACCTTCCCCTCTTTCTCTCTCTCTTTGTATGTTTCAGTCTTTCTCTTTGTTTCTCCCTCTTGTTGAATTTTTCACTCTTTCTCTGTTTCTCTCTCTTGCTCTCTCTCTCTCTCTCTCTCCCTCTCTGATCAACTCGCCATCACACATTTGGGTCTCTGTTTTAGTCTCTCCGCTGCAGGAAGAGAAGCGCGCCGCTGCACGCCGCCGGTAACCACCATCAATTTGCAGAGATAAAAATAGGCCCCTCTCGGCCCAGGTGCACCGGGCGGGCGAATCGGAGTGTGCCGCTGTCTCAGCTCCCGCAAAAGAAAGAGAAAAAAAAGGAAAAAAGAGAAAGAAAAAAAAATCTCAAGCCTTTGAATCTGCACAGACACACTCAGCTCTACCACAGTGCCCTGCTGAAATGCATTTCCCACGGATTTAACACTGCAAGACGAATGAAGGTGAAACAAAGACGGGGGCAGAAAAACGCTGCACACCAGAGTTTGATCTCAATCATTTCTGAGTAATG
>NC_055976.1:22706717-22734217 GCF_018492685.1 Alosa sapidissima | reverse complement strand
ATTCTCTGAGAGTGGGGGAGAGATGTGATGTGCACAGGCGATCTGCGCTAACCCTATCCATACAGATCGTAGGGCACACGTCATCTCCCAAAGGTCTTGACCCGCACACCCAACCTCCGCTCCTCAACCCCCCACATCTTCCCCTCCTCCCGGCTCCGTGCCCCATCCCCCATCCCAAAGCCGCCTCCATGCCCCCACAACATGAACTGATGCACTGCAATGAGGCAGAAAGGACGCTTAAGGAGCCTCCAGAGAGCGTGTCATCGCTGCGACAAAGTCGGGGACAAGGAGGGAGCGTCATTTCTGATCGAGTGCACACCGCAGACCAGATGACCAAGCAAGGGTGAAAGACAGAGTGGGACGACAACAACAGAGAGAGAGAGAGAGAGAGAAAGAGAGGGAGACAGAGAGGGAGAGAGAGAGAGAGAAACAGAGGGAGACAGAGAGAGGGAGAAGGAGAGAAACACATAGTAACAGAGGGAGTGAGGAATAGAGAGAGTGTCAGAAAAAGAGAGGAAGACTGAGAGAAAGGGAGAGAAGGAGAGAGAGAGTAACAGTGAGAGTGTGGAACAGAGAGCAGCTAATTCAGCCATTCTACATCCGTAGGCCCAGTGCTGTGCACTTGTCATCTTTCTGAAATGGGGGGGCGCTCGTTTTCAGACAGTGGGGGTTTACTGCTCATCTCACCCCTTCAACACATCATCCATCTCTCTGTGGGTTAGGTCAGACATGGAGGAAACAAAGCTCAAATTCAAACGGGCTCATCTTCTGTTGACCTGGTATGTGTGTGTGTGTGTGTGCGTGTGTGTGCCTACGTGCATGTTTTCATCCTCTTCATGAGCAAAAAAAAAAGTTGCCTTTTGGTGTAGTTTTTTTTTTCAACTCTGCCAAGCTTATACTGATGGCCTATCTAAGGTTACTACTGTAGTCCCCTAATAATACCTCCACAACTAACAACCACAAGTCTACACACAGAGAGAAGGCAGCATCCAATCCAATCAAGCATTGCCAATGACAAATGTCCAGGTCAAAAGTTCAGCTCCCATTGATGTTAACTGAATGTGCTGGTGTTTTTAAGGGGGGGAGGGGGTACCGTATCTTTCCTGGCAGAGTTTCTATTTCAGGTTGGCTCAATCTCTTCTGCATCCATCATAATCGCTCTCTCTCTTCTGTACAACAAAGCCACTAAGAGGAGCCAAAGGTCTGCAGCAGGGACCCAGCATCCCTAGATAAACCTCTTACAAGGGCTTGCTGGGGGAGAGATTGGAAAAAAAAATGTCACTGAATTGCATAAAGGGAGCCTCGCATTGGGAAGGAATAAATATTCCCAAAAAGCTGGGAGCGTGCAGGGAGCAGATAAGAGCCGCACACTTCAAAGAGATTTCTTCAGCTGCTGCCACTGCTGCTGTGACTGCTGCCATGGCGTCGCTGCCGGCCGCGTCCTGTGCATTTCCCATGATGCCGGCCGCGTCCTGTGCATTTCCCATGATGGCATCGTGAATATCTGGTTCGCAGGGGTTTATTTGCGCCGGACCATCCATCTCCCCCAGACCCCGCGAGGCTCCCCAGCCTGCCAGCCAGGCAGCGAGGCAAGACTTGGGGGCCGTGCCCCCCCCCCCCCCCCACACCCATCCCCCCCTATTACGCAGCCAGGATTGATGAGCTTCCCACTCCTGTCATCATGTCGCCATGGCGAGAGCTCCATTACTCCCACCATACCTGCTCCGTTCTCAGGGCGTGACGTGGTGGAAATGGTCATCTCTTTCTCAGGGGCAGCGTCGTGATTTTTTTCTCTCTTTATTCTTTGTTCCGATGTGCAGGCACTGTGGCCATATTAAATGCATAAATGCAATTGGCTCAGGCCTGTGAGCACACAAGTGCAGAGGCATGCATTCTAGGTTGCACTGAGGTGGAAACGACTCGTGCTGTGTATTTCATCAGTGGACACATGCAATGCATTTTTCTTGCATTGCATGTGTCCAAGAAAACAAGGGGGAGAGACCCATCCACGATAAGTATCCTCCATTCATCTTTGGTATGCTTTGGAGGTCCTTGCATTATTTTCTTATGAAAGTAAACGGCCACTTTGTCCCCTTCCTGAAGGGAAAAAAACACACTTTTATCACAATTTGTCTGATTTCTTTCTTTATTTTTCTTATTAGATTTTGCCGTTGCTCTTCTTACTTATCAGCAAACCTTTCCTGTAACTCCTGGTTTGATCATTCAATCTATAGCTCCACTTCCTTGACCTAAAATTTGTCATTGATTATCATTTGAGCTCCTCTGGTGCATTGCTAGGGAGATAATATTTAGAACCATCTGATAGCTTTTTAATTGGAAAGCATTGAAGCATTCCCACTAGATAATTAGCCATATAGCAGTGCTCCCAAACGTGTTAAAGAAAATAAGGTTAGACTCATTTATCACTTTGACGATGAAGGGTTTTTTTATATATATTTTTTTAAAGAAAAAAAAGACCACCCATCATTTATAAGTCCCCAATGAAGCACGCTTGTCTTTCAACAGTAGTGCGGACATGGCCAACCTAAATTCTCTCTGATCTTACATAAATCACTAAATTAGAGCCATGATACTCCGCCATGGGACTCCTGAAGACCTCTTTATGGGCACAGATACTCAGCTGGAGTGTCTGAGGTGTTCTCATTCTTTCATATGACCAGTGGTGGCCATTCATCGTTAAAAAAGTAGGGCCCAAGAAAAACGAGTTAAAACAAAGGAGGTGATACATTCCTGTATCAGCCATCCACCATTCCGGATAGGAACACTTCTACATTAGGACTGCACCTGGGAAATATTTATCCTGACCTTCCTATTGATTTTTTTAGAAATCCCTACCGGCTAAACGACTACTTATCCCACCAATCAACACAGACAACCAGGTAAGAGATCAATTGAAGAAGTCCTCAGCTGTTAATTCAACAGCTGTGCAACATATCTCACTGAGGAGGAGGAGAAGAATATAGTTGATGATGAGGAGGAGGAGGAGGAGGATGATGGTGATGATGATGATGATGATGATGATGATGATGATGATGAAGCTAATGTCCCTGATGCCCCCCCCCCCCTCTTCCCACAGTGCATTATGAGTCTGTTTTCCCTGCACAAATTGGGAAAACATTTTGTCATTTGGGAAATGTACTCAGGGCAACAGCCCAAGAGAAGGCGATGAAGCTTGTAAAAAACAACTGGTGCAATTGACCAGAGGGTGCCACAGTACGTCTGCCAAAGAGGGAACCAAGACTGCCAGCAGTCGACAAACAAGACTCTGTCTCTCTCTTCAGCTATTTTAAGACGTTCTTCGTTCCGTCAAATTAGACCCACTCCAGTGCTGACAATGTGACTAGTCAGAGCGCATCAGCAGAAGAATTACACCAGAGTATCCACTGAATTTAACCGGGTCCAATTCATTTGCATTCATTTGTATTTGATTTAGCCTACTGCTGGCATGATGCCTTTCAACCCAAAAGGACTCTTTCGAGAGATCAGCAAACTACGCTCCCAAAGTGTAAACATGTGGTAACTATGCTTGAAGAGGCTCTGATTGCTACATGAAGTCACGAGGAGAAAGCAGGACTGACTCAGGAGGAAATCCATCACTCACAAGCCTTCCTAGGGCCACTGGGCACAGTTTAAAAAAGATATGTTGCTGACAACTTTAATGGAAAGTCCATTATTGAATTCTCCTAATTCTATCCTTTTGGTCTATATGTGAGTTGCCTCTCCACATGAGCCTGCTTATAAGGTATTCAGTATTCCATAAGGAACTTCTTAAAATCTTCTTAAACTTCTGAGTTAGTCATTGGGATTTCTCAAATTTGACAAAGGCCTCTCTCATAAACTATTACTTAGAGGTTTTATAACAAAAGGTAACAATGCATACACATAGAGTTTGCATACGTATGCTACATCAATGATGAAACCTGTATCATCATTATGAACAGAAAATGTATAGCATTGCATTATGACAAATATTCTGCTTCTGAATTTTGAGGAGGACAAGAACAGCAGCACTCTGTCAGGTTGGGTCAGTGGGCCGAGAGGTGGACACCTGTCCCATATGGCACCCATCTAGGAAGGGCAGGCTGCTTCGCACAGCCTTGAGCCTCTGGTCTTGGGAGGTCACATGTCATGGCATAGCCTGCACTCGAGTAATTATCCTAGCTGCTGCCACGGCCAACGCCGGTCAGTAGCCAACCATATGTCCTTCCTTCCACTGCGAGAGCTGCGGCCGGCTCTGCTGCTGATGCCTCCACCGCGCTGTGTCCTTCTCTCTCTCACCTAGCACCTGGGCTTTTTCCTGCTTCTCCGGGGGGACCCATTTGGAATAATGAACAAAGTGCTTTTTAATTGGCCATATGCTGCAACATTTCCCTCATCTGAGAGTGCGATGAGCCACATTACTCACTGATGATCGAGGCAGTCACTGGTGGACAAACTGAAGTGCATGCTTCCCACAAACATGCCTTCATCACTCCGAAGAGAGAAATACGGAGCATTGCAATAGGCACTAAAATATTAATATCATATCCAATGCATCTAGACTGAGAGGAAGCTAAATGGAGCAGTTTTGACATCCGCCTGGCCAATTCAAAGTGATGAGCTTTTTTTGGTGGTGAGTTTTTTTTTTTTTTTGCAGACTCTGAACCACAAATGAGATATTTTCTGTACACACTGAGTGTCACACTCTGTGTGTGTGTGTGTGTGTGTGTGTGTGTGTGTGTGTGTGTGTGTACATGTGGAAGGAGTGTGGGTGCCACATTGAATCTCCCCTGATAGAAGCTGACTGGAATGGTTCTGGCCCTGGATGAACGCACTGAACACTTTGATCACTTAAACACACACACACACACACACACACACACACACACACACACACATGTACACGTACAAACACACACACACACACACACACACACACACACACACACACATACACGTACACACACACACACACACACAAAGGGGGTGAGAGCCCGACAAACAGAAAAAGAAAGAGAGGATATTGGAGAGAGGGAGGCAGAGGCAGAGGATAGTGTAGAATATTATACCCTCCTAGCTCATCCCAGTACACGTGAGTGGTAACCTGAATGCACAGCACGGCACAGGAACAAACACACACACACACACACACACACACACACACACACCTCTTTGATGAGTTCTTGCTTAAACTGGCATAGTAAAATGTAATATGCTTTGTTGCCGCGTAAGTGAGGAAAACATCATCAATAACATAATTAGAATGATACACTTCATGAATTAAGATAATGCAAAGACAATTAGCCGTGTCATCTCAGAATAATTAAATAGTAAAAGTGGGACGACTTATCCAACCATGCCTCCTAGTGGCTCCAACCGACACGGGATTCTGGACTGATTGCTTGCGATCCTTGAGTTTTTCACAGCTGAATATGATCCTTTGCTATAGGTTAGAGATATTTAAATCCATGCACTTTATCCAAAATGTGATTATTAAGGATAAAATTAACTTACGGTAGAAGACATACTCCGTGTAAGTGCACCACAATTTGTCATCCGTGTGTCGACTGACAAACGATGCGGTCAAAGAGGAATTGCACGCAACTATTTGAAATCCGCTCTCTGCCAGCATGTCAAATGCCCTCTCTAAGTGTTTAAACTTTAGAAAGAGCCGAGAGGTGTAACGCTCCTGTGGTCTCTCTGGGTCTCGATTCTCATTCAAAGTGTCCCCAAATACTTCCTTTGCCAAGCCGATTCGTCCGCATATGAAAATCTTTGGAAGCCCACGAGCCTTGGGGTCGCCAAGGCCCTCTCTTCCCGCGGCGCAAGAGCCCTTGTACCCGACCGTGATGAACCCGTGCCTCCTGTCCCGAGGGTCCAGGTACGAGGGGTACAGCCTTTGATCACTTCCCTGAGACGCCTCGTCATAGTCGCTGTGAAGGTATTCATCTGTGCGTTTGTCGTCAGGAGTCAAAATCTTCACCAATTCCGGTAGTTGAAAATACTCGGCTTCCCTTTTCAGCCGTCCCTTCTCCGGAAAGTGATCTGGCAGGACAACGTGCTTGTCTCTGAGATAGTCCAACACATATCGGAATAAAAACCCATCCCTGTCAATAAAGTACCGTCCTCTGAAATCGCGAGCTAAATCATTGGAATTGTCCTTCTTTGCAGAGAATAATTTCCCCAGCAGAGAATTTGGAATGCTCGTAAGGGTGGCATGGCGAGTGTAGTAAACCTGTCCTCCCACATTGAGTTCTATAACGTCGGACGAAGTTTGCACATGTCCACCATCCTTTGGCGATTGATAAGTCTTACAGTTCTCCGTTAGTGCCATGTTTCGAATGACTCAAAAGAGAGGGAACGGGAATTTTTAAAGCTTTTACCTAAAGAGAAGAACAAATATTGCTTGAGATGGATTGAACATCTGATGGGACACACCTGCCTCACCGACGTCTCCAGTGCATCTAAGCACAGGCTACTCCTAATGCCCATCATAGAGGGTTTGTAGTATGCAAATATAATTAAACAGGTTTAAAAGCGGTAGCGCATAAATAGCCTATAAGCTTTCCATGTTGCTCCCTTGTCATGGTAACAATAGTGACCGTACTGAATTGCCCACACATTGGCTTTGATAGAATTTGCAAAAATGACTCCTATATAGAGTGAAGTGTCTTACCTCAAAATTGTTTTTGTTCCACAGTAATCGACCAAAGCCACCGACAATAAAATCATAATGTAACTTCATAGCAGCACAGTCCTTTGAAGAGCAATGCGATGAACCGCGCAGCTCCACTTCACGGTTTTGAAATGTTGATATGAGAATCAAGTTGTGCGCACCCATGCATCTTGCCAGCCGTGCTCTGAGTGCTGGAATTATGGCTATATGCTTCCACAGCCGTGCGCGCACAAATAGACAGACAGGGAGAGAGAGAGAGAGAGAGAGAGAGAGAGAGAGGGAGAGAGAGAATTCTTTGGAATAAAGTCTTACATCATCTTAAAGGAAAATGACATCTCAAATCATCATTATGCACATACTAATTAGCTTGTGCATACATTACAACTTGGTCGACTGCAGAAATGTAAGGCGTGAAGGTAGCCAAATTGATTAGAAAGTCATTTTGCTGGCTTTGTCATTGAATTTCTAATAAACTGCTCTTCACACAGAAATAGGCTATTTACAGTTCAGTTTATACAGACAAGGTAAGTTTCCGGACATTGACATTATTTTAACATGTTCCAAATGCCAACCATGCAGCGCAGTGAGTGACTAGTCTTGACTCCTGACATGTTGATCGTTCGACCTTGTGCGTTTTTATTTCGCGTATAGAATAATTCCTACTTTTCAGCACCGTGGACAGTTACTCAAAGATGACGGCGATGTTTCTGCTCAAGTATTCATGGTCTGGGCGGTTGAAAGAGGGGTTGGCGGCGGTGCAGAGTGTCTGTCACAGGTTAAGGAAGGAAGCGTTTACTTTTGCACCCCTCAGCTATGGGTACAGTATGTATTGTGTCGCTGCAGAGTGCTAATAGCCTATTATTTACTTTTTTTATCGAAGATTTCAAAAGGCTATGGTCGAACTCAAGCAGTAATGTCTACCAGTGCCTCGTGTTGGGGCAGAAGTGTTGCTAAGTAGGCCTACACGATGAAGGAACTTGAGTGGGAACATAGGCTAGGCTACTTCAAAGACTTTAATATTCTTTCGTGATTTCTTCATACCGCGTTGCCATCTTGCAAACTTGCCGTAGTAGGCCTACTAGTCAAACTATTTATCTACCTTTAGAATGGCTAATAGGTTTCTCTTTTGAATAAACCCCTGCTGTCCTGCCGGATTGTAGGCAAAGACACTGATAAAACATTCACATTTTAGGGAAGTGAATTTTTTTCTTGTCACCTCACTTTGAAGTCAGACATTTTTTTTAGTAATATCCTACATGGAAGTTTGATGATAGTCATTGAGGAATAGGAAGCCGCTTTAGTTAAGTCTGTGCTTCAGAAAAAATAACTCCCAAGGCCGTCCTAGATGACTAATCACACTTGCACGGAGCATTTATCTTTTCTAGAATCCTTCTATTCTGCTGGGCAAGTTTGATAGGCTACCAGTTAATTGCACTTCATTTATGCCTAAATCCTACCACTCTTTTTTCCCTCGTTTGCCTCGTGAAGTTATTCTTCTGTGGGCGTCATAGTGCAGCACGTTATCACCCACCTTTGTAAACACTGGCCTTAGCCAAATATTTCAGTTAGAGCACCATGGCACAGCGCAGCAATCCACTGACCTACATTTTGTGCATTCTCTGGATTTCGGCCACTTTACTCACAGATTAAATGTGTGTATTTGTGTGATTACTGGGCTACAGTAGGCTAAGAGAAGGGTGGAGGAAAAGCAGTACACCATTAAAACAAGGACAGCCACAAGAAGCAGCATGGTTTGTTGTGGAGACAGCCAGGCATACTTTAAGAAATTTGGATAACATAAAATTAAGTTAATCGAACCTAATGGAAGCTGGAATGGTTTGACTTCACATTCTCAAACTCTTCCACAAGAATAAGAACTAATTTGTTTTTTGCTTTTTATAGAGTGCAGCTGGAAACTGCCCCATCTGAGTCAGTCCCTTGATAACATCATTACAACACACACTGGTCTATCATCCCTACCGCTCTCCCAGCAATGATAGCGACTCTTGTCAGTATTAACCATCTATCTGGCTGAGAGTGCAGATTTACCAGTGAAATGCCTCTTCTGCTGGTGGTGAGGCAGAGCCATTAGTTACTCTCACAAAAGCAGGCCTCGGGCCCAATGAAAGATCAATACCCCACCTCACCTGAGGTAGCTCTGATTTACCTTGCTGCATTACATGTACCCATGAGCCCCACAGTTTAAACTTAAGGTGCCATTGATTCAGTATAATGAGTCAATTACTCAAAAAGTTGTGTGTTATGCATGTGGCCTTCAAATGTGTCCTTTCTTGGATGTTGTAAATGAGAAAAGACAAAGATAAAAAGGAGTACAAAGGTTAAATACTATTCTGGGTTAGCAACTTTGTTGGTTGCCATGCAATTTCCCATTGGCAACCAACTAAGTTGCTAACAGGTTAGCAACTATGCTTTTGGGAAACGCACCCCTGACACGGATAATTATCACCCAGAGAGAGAATTGGTGTCAGGAAGTGTGATGGGGGTGGAACAGACTCCCACTGTAAGACTGTGAGTCAGTAATCTAAGTTGGTCTCACTGACGTTAGATAAGTGTGATGAAATTAATGAATTGTGCAATATTTCTTTAAAGGTTACATACTGTATAAGCTGAAAATTTAATTAGAATGTCCAAGTAGTTTTTTCACTTCATGCATTCATCTCTTTCAGGCATGTTACTTCATATAAATAAATGAGAAAATAAAAACCTATGTAAATCCCTGGCAACTTTTAAAGATATTTGGAAATTGTTTCTTTTCTTTTTTCTTTGAAACTTCATTGTCATTGCTCGGAAACACTGCTTTTTATGACCAGAGCCGGACAGTAACGGAGTACATGTACTTGAGTACAGTACTTGAGTACAATTTTGAGGGATCTGTACTTTACTCGAATATCATTTTTGTGGAGTACTCATGACTTTACTCAAGTACATTTGAGAGGCAAATATTGTACTCTTTACTCCACTATATTTCTATCCATAACCGTGAGTACCCGTTACTACTTCTAAAAAAAAAAGGAAAACAGAAAAATCTCGGAAACCCTCAATTTGTTGTTTCCCTCTCAAACGTGATTGGATTGTGCAGGTGCCACTGATTGGGACAGCCTATCAGCAATCACCTTCAGCTTTCCGCCAAAGTCAACTCAGATTTAGATAAGAGACGAAACCATGGACGAAACTATGGATGAAGACGCAGCAGGTCCATCCCGGGAATGTGCCAACCTGTGGCCCCACCTCGCCAGACTATTTCAATTTTCTGAACAAGTTAATGATAGTTTTCGCTTCAAGTGTTTCAATTACAAAATAGTATTTTGTATTTGAAATACATATTTTAAATACATGTATTAGAAATACTGCCCATCCCTGGCAACATGGTAAAAAGATGAAAATTACTTGATTTTACTTCCAATTAATTTTACATTCTCCAAGGTATTAACATTTTTCATATCTCCATGTAGGACGTGTACATAAATGTAAGCACTGTGGCAGTAGTAATGCAATATTTAGAAAATGTAGGCTACTCTTGTACTCTTGATACTCAAGTACTTTTAAAAACAAGTACTTCAGTACTTTTACTTAAGTAGACATCTGACTGTTGTACTTTTACTTGTACTTGAGTAAAATTTAGCAAAGGGTATCTGTACTTTTACTCAAGTAATGAAGCTGTGTACTCTGTCCACCTCTGTTTATGACTACACAAAGTATCATCTTTTCTACATAGACCAGTATAGTTATACATAATACAAGTACACACCCAGTTGTACTGAAATTGTGGGCTCTGATGAATGGTTTTCTTTAATTGAAGCAAAATTGGGATATCAATTGACATGAATATTACAGTTTTTCACAATTGCTAAAACACATTTTTAAAACCTCCCACCCTTTTCTCAAAACTGTAAACACAAATCCCAAATCTTAAACTATATTCACAAAACCTCTGACAACCTCTGCAAAACTGAACGATCGCCTCAAAACAGTTAGATAGATAGATAGATAGATAGATAGATAGATAGATACTTTATTGATCCCCAGGGGAAGTTGTACATGTGCTCAAAACTAAACACTGTCTTTAGATCCTTCACAAAGCAGTCAAAAATGAAAACACTACAGAGCAGTTATAGGTTCATATCAACAATGGACAGAAACTATCAGTGAGGCATTCAGAGTACATTTTAGGCTATAGACTGCATTGTACTCTCATTTACAGTACTAAAACCTGTCTTTTCCAGTATACAGTTTTTCACAATTGCACACATTTTTTAAAACCTTCCATCCTTTTCTCTAAACTGTAAACACAAACCCCCATTCTCAATACTTTATTTTTACTGGGTTACAGTAAATGTTGAATCCATTGAGTTATGAAATTGTTTTGCTTTATTTTGTTTTGTTTTTTAGATGTAAAATGCATTTACTGTATTGCAAACAAAGAAAATGTTGTGTTTGTCGTATGGCGTGACCTGATAACTGTGTTTTCCATTTCTTATAGTGCACTGTTCAGCAGTATGTTTAGACTCTGAACTTTGGTTGTGTCATATCATTTTAAACAAGTGTGATCAATTTTGAGTCGTTTAAAATATGACATCTGTGTTCTATTTGTGTTTATCTTTTGCTACTTGTGGTTACCATTATGCGTCACAAGTAAATTTCAATGTGTCTTATTGCATGATAATGTGTTTAGAGTTTTGCAAAAAGAGTCTATGAGATCTGCTAATTGTGTTTTATATGTGAAAACTGCTTATGGTTTTGCCAAAAGGGTGATTGATTCAAGAAATGTGTTCAGGGAACTGAGCATTTGGTTCAGAGAATGAACTTTAGTGTTTTAGCAATTGTGAAAAACTGTAAACATCTGTGCATGGGCACAACTTTATTTGATTTGAATATAATTTTGTTCTCAAAATGAAGAATGCTGTCTGCCCCTGGTTAAGATCAGCAATGTTGAAGTACATAACCACATTGTCACTGTCACCAATTTTGTATCAATTAAAGGCGCTCTAAGCGATGCCAGACGTTTTTAGGCTAAAACATTTTATGTCACTTACTGCAAACATCACCTAACCAACCGCTAGCTGTCTGTGTCCTGAATACACTGTAAAAAACGCGATCTCTGTGGACAGCCCAGGCTTCAAAAACAGCAACAAAAATAACCTATAATAAAAACATAACAAACTGTTCCAGCGAATCACAGACTAGATGCACGTTTAGGAGAGTTTCAATTGCACAGGAGCAGCACGGGAGGGAGGGGGAGGAAGTAGCGAGCTAGCTCTCTGTTTTGTTTGAAAGTCAACAGAAGTGACGTTACCCAGCATTGCTTAGAGCAGTGTCAACCTTTTTTGTGCCACGGCACACTTTTGACACTTAAAATATCCCACGGCACACTAACATCCTGTGTGAAGAAAAAATAAACATACCATAGCCTAAAATTTCAAATAATACACAGATATGGCCTTATTATGGCTTTTATGCAAGACCTGCTCAATAAAACAATCGCCTCTGTTTCATTTGTAGGTGACTATATCTAATTTAATTGTTGTTATGAACTGGATATGTGATGATTCTGTGAATACTCGATATGGGGCCCCCATTGTACAATGCCTGCATACCACAAATAGTGCAATCATACAATCAATGAGAGCATGTGGTTATAAATTCTTTGATGCAACAGTTGCTTTTCTGGACCAGTGAGTGACATTTGGGTAATTTTCTGCGGCACACCTGATGATCTGTCACGGCACACTAGTGTGCCCCGGCACAGTGGTTGAAAAACACTGGCTTAGAGCACCTTTAAAATACAACCCTGCCACATTTACTATGAAATATGTCTCCACTAGAGGGCTGTGTTCAGACAACATAGATCATAAACCTACATTATAATCTGAAAAAAAAAAGAATATTGTCTCAGATTAAACACATTCAAGAATAGCTCAGGGGAAATTCCAAGAGTGATCCCAAGGTCAAGAGTGATGCATTTTATCTAATGCCATAATTTAAGATCAGCCAGCCTCTTATTCAAAGAGAATAAAGACACTCTAGGTGTGTAGTCAGTTGAGAGACTCTTGCCATTATTCATACATCAGGGGTTGTTTTCAAATGTTTGGTGTTCAGGCCTCAACATGACAGACATTTGTTTTTCCAAATACTTCACTGACTATGCAAGCATTCATCAGCACACGCACACACACATACCTCAGCTCATACCCCTTATTCCCAGCAGATGTGTTAAGATTTACCAATGTCATCTGAGCTGAAGCCATGACAAACCAGAAAAAATAATAGGCCTATGATTATATGTCAAATAAAATCAATTCTGGATTGGCTTTAACCAAATGCATGCTTCTCTTACCTCAGATTCCAGATAGCTAAAAAGATAAACATATAAAATAGGCCTGCTGTAATGACAACAAATTGTCATGAAGAAGTATGACCATTTTTTCTTTTTCCAAAAGCCTTTCACTGTCCTATCTTCCACACTAACAGCAATTAAAGAAAAAATACTGCACTTTGATTGGAATTGTGTTCACTGTAGCTGTACTCGTATGTTACACAACAAACTGTTGTGGTATGTTAGGCCTAGTTCTACACACTTAGCTGTATGTTTTTATCATTATCTAAATTTAAATGAAAGCGATGAAACTGCTAATGCCTATGGTAATTCATCGAGATTGTTTACATTTCCATCCCAGAGGTCATACCAAAAAAAAAAATAGCTGCAATGACGCTGCTCTGCCAACAGGTAGCACCACATGGTGTAAACAGGGGACAGCCACGGGTTTCTACTGTAATCTCCATTTTGTGTGTTTTTTATGTCAGGTTAGCGCCTATTTTCAGTTGGCTTGAGACGAACCTCTTTACTGCAGTGCAGTGTTGGCTGGGAAAGTTATCCATTTTTATCACAGTTGGATAGAATGTGAAGTAGGCCTAACAGACGCATTACTTTTAGCAACGGTTTTTGAAGCAAGCCACGACTTGCCAACTAGGTGGAAAGTGTTTTGCGTTAATAACGCTAGCTGGACAGCTAGCACAAATCTTAATAGAAAGCAATGTCAGATGAAGCATCAGATCAAAGCAGAACCTTAACGACCGAATGGTATGTATATTAGTCTCCGACTATGCGATTTACGTGCTGTCAGTGTTTTCAAAACCGTTCTAAATTTGCAATGTGCAGTATTATTGTTTATTTATTTTCCGTTGCCATCGTCAGACCAGCTAGCACTAGGCTAAGTCCGTGTAGCTAGGATAGCGTAGCCTACTTAGGAAAATAATGTTGTGGTATTTTGATCGATTTTAAATGGTGTATTTCGTTATGTTGTGTGTATTATTGAAACATATTTGCATTTTTGCGGCTTTTCTTGTGTAGTTTCACTGAAAAGTGAAATTAATCCATACGGTAAAGTCGCTGCTGTTATGGAAATATTAAGGCCTAGTACAGCTTTGCTGAAAGCAAGCTGACCGTGAGTTGCTCTGACGTCTGATTAACAGAATTGGAGCAGCTAACGATATAGATAGCTAACTCGCTTGCTATTGCTAAGGCAAAGGAGACAGGCGCACAAACAAGGGCTTCACTCTTGAAACTCAGCTCAGCGGATTACACGTTGACATACAACATGGGTAACTTTACGTTAATCTTATTATGAATCTAAATGGGTACTGCATTACCGTGAAGAATACGATTAGCGTGTCAATAACTTACTGGCATAGTGACCTGACCGAACTTACCAACCTTGTTTCGAGAAACAGTCGCATTGAATTAACGTTAAAGTTAAAATTGTACAGATCACGATGTTAAAATTAATGTTCGAATGCGTGTTCTTGTTCACATACGTTAGCTATGTGTTTTGATTATCAGATTAAACTTCATGTCAGTTGCTTTGCTATAAGTGATTTAAACTGTGAAATTAGTCGAGAAACACAGCGATTGCTACGCTACTAATGAGCCCCCACGTATCTACCAAATGAAAATGGTCATTCGACCTTCAGGCACTCCTCTGCTGTAACAACATATTTATAGGAAGGGGCTGAACTTTGTTGTTGTTTAAAATTGCAGTAGTCTGCTACTAGATTTAATTGGCTAATTTTCCAAGTGATAGTCCTGGAGAGTTCTCCTTTAATTGATTTTTTTCTTTCTTTTGCACCAACCACTCACACACTCATGTTCTCTCAGCAGCACGGAGAGATGGATCAAGGAGGAGTGAAAAATGGCACCAAGAGAGATGAGCGTTTGACCACCTTGGACTACAGCGAGAGACCTGCCAAGGGAGTCCTGCAGAACGGCGCGCTTGGCGCCATGTCACTGGCTCCCACTTCTCTTGTGCCATCCAGCCCACTTATGCAGCCCGTGTCTGGCGACGTGCCCAACGGCCTTGGCAACTCCCCGCCGCCCGAGGACTACACCTCGGCCGTGACAACCTCCCTAGGTCTCTACGAGGACGACGTTGACCACAAAGCGTCAGGTAAGGATCAGCGGGCCCAGCAGGGCCTCCAGCACCAGCCCTTTGGCCTGTACGGCGTCGGCGAGAACTTCTCGCGCCTGGAGGCCAGCATCGCAGACCTGAACCGCTCCTCCCCCTCCATGGACTCTCTGATTGGCGGCGCAGACCCCAGCCTCTTCCACCTGAAGACGGAGGACTTCTCCCCCATGGACAAGGGGGATATGGACCTGGACCAGGACACATCTGGTCGCATGGACATGGACATTGGTCACCACAAGCTGTTCAATGACAACACGCTGGACCTGCTGCAGGACTTTGAGCTGACCGGCTCGCCCTCAGACTTCTACGTGGCCGACGACGCCTTCCTGTCTTCCCTGGCTGAGGACTCGCTGCTGTCGGACGTGAGCACGGACAGGGACCCCAAGCCAGCAAGCATCCTGGGGTCAGGCTCGGGAGGCAGTGGCGGCAGCGGGAACACCCTCGTCCCCAGCACGAGCGCCGCCCTGGTGGTAAACGGCACGCGC
Source organism: Alosa sapidissima (assembly GCF_018492685.1). Lineage (NCBI taxonomy): Eukaryota > Metazoa > Chordata > Actinopteri > Clupeiformes > Clupeidae > Alosa > Alosa sapidissima. The sequence goes on along the minus strand of NC_055976.1, from coordinate 22,718,576 downwards.
GCGGAGACGCTGTTCTCCAGCCCGCCCAGCACCTCCCCGGTGGCGGCCTCCTGCAGCAGCAGCAGCGGCAGCAGCGGCATCGGGAGCGCCACGTCCACACCAGCCATCAGCCCGGCGCTGGTCAAAGTGGAGAAGGACGCCGCCGTGCTGCAGCTGTCCACGCCCGGCGTCATCAAGCAGGAGAAGGCCAGCGGCGTGGCAGGCCGGAGCTACTGCCAGGTGGGAGGCGGGGCCGTGACCCTGGCCACCCCAGCCGCCATCTCTATATGCGGCGTGAGCACCTCCAGCGGGCAGAGCTACCACTTCGGGGGCACTGCCACCTCCACCAGCACCACCACAGCCTCCAGCCCCCAGCCGAAGGAGCAGAAAGTCTTCAGCTTGTACCCAGCCCTGGGGCCCGTGGCGGGGGACAGCTGGAACAGGGTGAGGCCGACCTTCGGAGATGCCGGGCAGCAGCAGAGGGTTGGCGAAGGTCTCGGCGGGTCACAGTTCAGCAGCTACGCCAGGTGAGAGTGAGCGAGACGGGAGTTACCTGTTTCTGTCTGAATTGGGCTTCCAGGTTATGCTCACTTGGTGAAGGTGCATCTCCGTGACATGGTTGGGGGTGTTTTGTGTGTGTGTATGTGAGTGTACAAACCAGGCTGCAACAATTATTTGTTTAGTTGTGAACTATTAAATTCATTGTCAACAATTAAGGTAATCGGTAATCGGTCTAAATGTGGATAATACTCTCTCATAGTCTCATTATAGCTTTTTAAACTGGAACATTTTCATCTTTATTAACTCCTCCATGACAGTAAATGAGGACAGAACAAGGCATTTGACAACATAGGGGAAACACATTTTCCTCCTCCATTTTCTGACATTTTATTTATCAAACAATTAATCAATTAATTGAGAAAATAATCAGCAGGTTAGTCAACTGCAAATAATTGCTAGTTGCAGCCCCTAGCCTGCAGTGTGGTATTTTTGTTTTGGTTCAGTTGGAGGGGTTGGTGTGTACATATACTGTGCTCTCGGCCCTGCTGGTGACCCACTGAGAACAGAGGAAATGAAGTGCAGATGAGACCGACACAACTGGCTGAGTCACTACGGCTCTCGCCACAAGTATGTAGCTGGACTCCGCTCTCAGAGCCAAAATGGACGCCCCTTTATGTTGTTATGTACAGTCAACCTAATGCAGATCAGTTGCATGGGGTTTATGTGATGTTAATGATGTGGTGTGACTGGAGGCAGTGGTTGCCTGCACTCTTGAGGCAGCAGGGAGAAACTGTGGTTATCGGTTGATGAGGTAAAAAAAAAGTTGCTGTTTTTTCCTCTTTGTTCTTTAAAGTGGCGTCAGAAAGTGGGTCATGTATCATTTCCTGGCTAATCATCTGCCACGCCGCTGCCACGCCAACAAAGTGAAGTGTGACAAAGTTACACCCTACTGCAAAAACTTATGGATGAGTTTAAGATTAACTCCAGTCTTCTACCCTGTAAGCCGCTGAGTTGACTTTTCAGTTTCACGCCATCCCAGAGTAGAATGTCAAAGCTGACTTGCGGCTGAAAAACCTGTAGTAGCATCTTTGTAAATTCCTGGGGTCATATATTTTGGGGTAGCTGAATTATGTCTGGCCCCAGGCGAGGGTGGGTAATTGTTTTTATTTTATTTATTTATTTTTTCATGGCACAAGTGGCAGTGGGTTTTCCACGTTATGTAAAGACCCCCCCTCTCTCGCGGGAAGTATCGGCACCGGCTCTGGACTGGAAGTGTGTATAAGGTCAAATTGGGCATATCCTTTTCAGTCTTCCACTCGCATTATGCCAGAAATAAACATGAGAGAGGGGACGGCGTCTGCCTGAGCCATGCAGCCATCGTCCACGCTGGCCCAGAGGAAGGTGGGGAGGGATCTGGGTGGAGGGTCAGGCCTGCTGGACGTAACAATACCCAGGAGCAGGGGAAGGGGGAAACCAAAACAAAGTCCTTTTGGATTTTTTTTTTAATGGCGACAGTGTGGTTGAGTATGCGTTGTTTTTTTGGGTCAGTGAGAATGCCTGAAAGATCGCCACACCACAGTGACCATATGTGCCCTTCTGTCATTGATCTTGTTTGCTGTGGGTGCCGTTTCGGTGTCGGGGGGGGGGGGGGGGGGGGGTGTAGGTGGCCTGTTCTTGTCCACGCTGCCCTGAACATTTGTCCCCAGTCAGTCGAAGAGACAAGAGTTTCAGCGAGCAGTTGCTGTTGTGGAATACAGAGGTTGGCTAGGTTTGTCAGGAAACCTAGTGGAGGGGAAGTGTGGGAAATATGTTGGGGTAGCCATGGAACCAACCAACCGTGACTCGGGGCTTTGGAAAGTTATAGCCCACATGTTGGGAGACTCGGGTCTAGACCAGAACCCATGGTGCCTCAAGACTAGACCGCTAGAACCCATGGAGCCTCAGGATTAGAGCACCGGAGCCCATGGTAAGTCCAGACTAGACAAGGCCCCAAGGAGACTCTTGACTAGGGCTGGGCGATATGGACCAAAAGTCATATCCCGATATATTTAGGTTGAATATCGATATACGATATATATCCCGATATTTTTTCCGCAAAGTTAGAGCTGTAAAATTAAATGTTCAGTCAAATATGAGTAACGTATTTTCCAGACTATAAGTCACACTTTTTTCATAGTTTGGCTGGCCCTGCGACTTATAGTCAGGTGTGACTTATATATGAAAAAATATATAATTGAACATGCTTTTAAATGTTAATTCATATTAACTGACATGAACCCTACATGAAACAAGTTCTGTGCACTTTCAGTCAGAGATTAGTGGTTGTGGTATGCCTGAAACACACGTGCATACCTAAATCCTCCAATTACCGGTATGGCCAGGATTCTGTTTGGGCCTCAGATTCGGACAAATAAAGGCCAGTAATAGTTTTGTTTCAATTTAACTCATAAAAGAGCTCTTCTTAATATTTTATATTGTTGGTTGGTTTAATATTGTTGCCAATGAAACGTCATTGTCTTACACCATGAGTCTCTGACACGTTGCTCTCAATCTACCAGTTGCATGCCGCCCCTGCTTGCCAGAGGCTGAAGCAGTAACCTACATTTAAACACAATTGTTGCTGCCAGGCATCAGCCTACGAATTTTATAAAAAAGTAAATCATGCTTAATTAAAAAAATAACTAAATTTAGGCTGAATAAGGTTTCCATTTCAGCACAACTCGCGTTCCATGAATAAATGAAAGTGGATGCCTTATCTCACAATAAGCGGATGGAAATCCCAACACCCTATCATACATGAAACTTAATAGTGAACCATCAAATACCCTACAGATTTCAGTGGTCATCAGTCCCGATATTTAGCAATATAATCAAACAGTAAGCCATGCCTCAAATAAAGGTGCTGTGCTTTGCGCAGCCTAAATAAAAAGACCCCAGCCATAATTTGAAGATTTACGATAGTCTGTCTCCTAAACATTCCTCACCCGTTATCTAGACATGCATGAAAACATTTGAAAACAAAACTCACTGCCATGTAGGCTAATATTTGATCGCTGTTTTGCTACTAATTATCTTTCACATACTGAATACCACACTAGAAAGTGAAAGTAGGCCTACTATGCGGTCCGTGTCTGTATCTGTCTGTTCACGTCCGCAATCGATTATGACGTTCCTCAAATGGAGAACACATCCATGTTCTCTCGCGTATAGGCGGTCATGCTTCTGTGTAAAGCAGGAACCATCAGGAATTTTGTAAACTTACAAAATTCCTGACGGTTCCTGATCGCTAAACGTTTGTTTTTCTTTCCTGTCGATCGCGGTTGATGTAGAAGCACCTCCCAGGCTATAATTTGACTTCAGCGATGAGAGAGGAAGAGAGAGAGGCAAAGTGGTCCATGCGCGCGTGTGTGTGTGTCTCTGCATGGGGTTCAATTGAAGTCAGAGTTGGTCCGTCCAGTCAATAGTCCCGCATTCAGGCCGCTCCATTATTAGATTAACGTTATCAGACAGCGCTGTAACATGTGTGGGAATTTCTCTCATTATGATGGAGTTGTGGGACTTGTATTATTATGCTCGATACTTAATAACTTATGTGCAATACCCGCAATCCCGCGCTGAAATTTAGGCTATACGCATATTTTTTTCTCTCACTCTCGGAGGTGGCCAGCCGAGCAATTGTTCTGCTGCTAGCTTGTGCCAATATATCGTCCAAAATGCTTGATTGCATTGCATTCTCCACATTTTTAGCTAAATTTTCATGTACCACATCAGCATTTTTGTTCAGTGAATCTTTTGTAAATTGCTTCACAATTAGCGCGGGCACTCGTCAGCAGCCTTCGGCTTGCCTCTTGCCACTATTCACTCCTCCGTCTTCATTAACATTCCCTGTATATAATTCTCAATATTTTTGGACTCTGTGTCCAGTTACATCTGTCTGTTCTTGGATTTTGTGAAATAAATGTCTAAATATCACCTGCTTGCTGCAGCTTTGGTCTGCACGTTCTATTAAAACCGGTCTGGGCACGTCTTTTTAAAACGCATCTTTTTCTCTCTCGTGGGCATTTAATCTGCTGCCAGCTTGTCACTCCACATCGCCCAAAATGCTTGATTGCATTACATTCTCCACATTTTTAGCTAAATTTTCATGTACCACATCAACATTTTTGTTCAGTGAATCTTTTGTAAATTGCTTTACAATGGCTGCAACGTGCTTATGGCACTCCCTACATATAGCGTGGTTTTGTTATCCAAACCATCTCCAAATTATTGAGCTACTACTTTTTCTTTTACTAACCAAGAGACTCCCCTCTGCACGCTCAGACATTGTTGCTTTCTCCATGTTTGTTGAAGAGTGCCAGAGTGTCTCTTCCTGCCCCCTCTGTGCATGAAAGAGGAGGGGCGGGGGCGCGGGGAGCAGTGCAGTGAGCTCCGGTCAGCAGCTTGCGTGGAGCAAGGATCACGGCGCAAATTTGAACTATATCGATATATGCGATATGGTCTAATTCCATATCGCATTTTTAAATATATTGATATATCTTTTATATCGATATATCGCCCAGCCCTACTCTAGACAAGGCCCCAAGGAGACTCTAGACAAGGCCCCAAGTAGACTCTAGACAAGGCCCCATGGAGACTCTAGACAAAGCCCCGGAGACTAGACAAGGCCCCATGGAGACTCTAGACATGGAGACTCTAGACAAGGCCCCATGGAGACTCTAGACAAGGCATGGAGACTAGTCAAGGCCCCAATGAGACTCTAGACAAGGCCCCATGGTGATTCAAGGCTAGAGGCAAACAGCTGTCCTTACACTCCCCAGACCCATCCATGCAGTGGGGGCCCAGTTATCTGAGCTGCTGCAGTGCTCCCAGTTGTGGGTGGTAGTCAGTGTGTCAGGGCGGCCTGGTTGATTTTGTTGCTCTATTGAGGTTGAGGTCTGCTTTCAGCTCGTGTGACATTCAGCAGTGGTGTCCTACACCCAGGTAATGTTAGGATCACTGTCTCTCTCTCTCTCTGTGTCTCTCTCTCTCTCTCTCTGTCTGTCTATCTCCCTCTCTCTCTCTCTCTCTCTCTCTCTGCTTATCCCATTTCCTTCTCTTCTCTTGCTCTCTATCTATTCACCTTTCTCTCTATATCTGTTTGTTTTGTCTCTTCCCCTCCCTCTTTTGGTCTATTTCTATGTGCGTGTGTTGTCTGTTTATGTTTCTCTTCTTCTTCCGCGCTGTCTCACTCACTAACTTGCACTCATAATGTCTGTTTGTCTCTGTCTCTTTTGCCATCTGTCTGTCTAGCTCTTCCTCTCTCTGCGGTGGTGGATAACACTGCCGCCTCTCTCTCTCTCTCTTTCTCTTCCTCTCCCTCTCCCTCGCTAACGCTTCTCTGTGAGTTGTCACGCAAGCTAGCGGAACCACCGGTTCTCCCTGTTGGCACGCTCAGGCGTAGCCAGTCTCGGTCTATGGGCAGCTTTGTTTGGTGATGGGTGAGGTGGCAGACGAGATGAGCCCTGTGGATAATATTAGTCAGCTCCACCCTCTCTCTTCTTGGTGATGTTGATAACAAGCGACTCAAAGCTACCACAACTAGTTACAGAGAACTGATTCACCAGCAGCAGTAGCATACATGTCCCTTTCTCTTCTGTGTGTGTGTGTGTGTGTGTGTGTGTGTGTACACTTTCCATGTGGTCTCTAGGACCATACCACATTCATGACCTATATTTAGGACCGCTTCCCCAAAGTAATTTGGTGCACAATGCAAACTTGAGATGTTTTTAGAAAGTGCCCAGGCAAGATGGAAACAGATGCTAAACATTATGCTGTAGGCTACTCTGTAATATGTGTATAGACTGAGGGGCCAAGTTTTGAGAGTAAGATTGTGTTTGAGAGTAAGATTGCGTTGAGGCTTTATTTTTGAGGTAAACAAGTCACTCCATTGCTCACAACACACACACACTCTCACACTTACACAGATGTTTTTGTTGCTAATGCAAGTAAGCAACTGCTGATAGGATGCACCCCATATGATGTGTGCGTATGCAAAAGCTATAGCCTACACGCTAAGGGAATTAAAGCATGACATGGATCTAAGCCAATGGGGTCAGGGAGTAGAGCCGACTCTCCAGTTTCCACTGTGTCAGCCGCGGCCGGCTGAGAGGAATGCCCCTCCATTGCTACCGCTGTGCTTCTGGGGAGGCAGTGGGCAGGCTGCAGGCCTTAGGCACGGCGTTATCACTCTCATCAGGGCCTGAAAGGAGATCGGTCAGCGTGCTGAAAGACAGAAAGGCAACCTCAGGCATGAGAACATGCTGTATATATTTGTGTTCACTTTACAGGTTTACTTGTTGATTTAGTAAATTCTCCATAATATCAACAAATAATGAACGATGTTAATAGCCTATTCCTTTTGTTGCTATTGGTTAATAGGCTATAATTGTTGCTATTGGTTAATAGGCTATTGTTGTTATTATTGTTGTTGTAGTTGGAGATGTTTGCTTTGTTGTGGTTGTCGTCGGTGCTTGGATTTGGATCAGTTGTTGAAACTGCTAAGATGATGGATGCGGGGTTATTATTAGCTGTGGTAGGCTAAATGGATAATTATGTCAACAGGGCAGCCAATCAGATTATACAAAATGACCGCTTTGGGCTCATTACTGATGCATTCATTGAAGCGGCATCACGTCACGCCAAAGCTGTTCCTCATCAGAGACCGAGAGAGAAAGAGGTGCTGCCGTAAAAGCAATCCAACAAACACAGGCTGGGATTGGCTGTCTGAATGCCTCTCCCCTCATCCCTCTCCTGTGTGTGTGTGTGTGTGTGTGTGTGTGTGTTAGAGGGCGATTTCCTGTTCAGTATAAGGGGATAATGGATGTAAATCAGCTCCCTGAGTTAAGTGTTTTAACACTCAGGCAGGCAGCAAGACGTCTCTCTCTCTCTTTCTCTCTCTCTCTCTCTCTCTCTCTCTCTCATACATTACCACACAATACAAAATCTATAGAGCACACAATTATGCAAAGGAGCAGATGTGCAGAAAGTATAGCACATTCACCACCTATACACGGATAACGGATATACTTTGCACATAGGTGTGCACCAACAGACATATATATTCGTGGTTGTTCACACACCAGACAAACACACACACACACACACACAGACATGCATGCATGGTCGTTCACGTTCATGCTCCACCCACCCACACACACACACACACACTCTCTCATGCGCAGCGCGGAGGCCTGACCTACTTTCTGTGTTGCCTCACAGCTGGCCTGCACTGAATGCCATTAGGGATTGTTTTACGATTATGAGTACACCTCAGCGTTTTTCCTCTCTTTTTTCTTCTTCCCCATCTCCCTGTTTCTCTCTCTCTCTCTCTCACTCTCTCTCTCTCTCTCTTGCTCTCTCTACCTCTTTTCCTCCCTCTCTCCTCCCTCTCTCCTCCTCTGCCCTAGCGCTCTCTCGCTAGTCCCCTACATTCCTAGTGTAAACGTTACATAAGGCTACGTGGCGGCATGGGAAGTGTGACCCATTTCCAATGTTTTTTTGGCTCCCCAGTGGCATATATTGGATATGTGTTACGCCAGTGTCAACAGAGCAATGGCACACGGAATCAGAGAATTTCAGATCCAAACTCGCTGCTCGCGCAACATGTCGAAATGTTTCCCTTAGCAATTTAAAGTTGACGTCATGGTGCATGAAGCCATATGCATTAATCAGGCTAAGGCTAAGGCCTCCTGTGTAGGCTTACTATAGTCTGAGAGAGGTGTTGTCAGCTGTAAAGTCGGCCTTTAGCTCAGGGTGTGATGGTGTGAGAGACTGTGTTAGTGGCTCTGTGTTTGAGCGCATCTCTCCTCTCTGCAGGGCTGTCTACTAGCCTAACTATCTCTCTTGACTCCTCTACAAAGAGCACCTGTACGAACAAAATGAACGGCAGGTGTCTCGTTTGCCCGTTGTCTGGGTGCATGTATCTCTGTTGGGTGCAGATATCTCATTTGTGGTGTTAGGAGTGAGGGATGCTGGTTTCATGCCACCGTAATCAAAAGAACTGGCCACACCTGACGGCTGATGGCTACGGGTACACACCACTCGGAAACATTAGCAGTTTTCTAGAACTTTTTTTTTGGGGGGGGGGGGGCTTTAATTCGATAGAACAGAGGAGAATGAGAATGGAAGAGATTGGGAGAGAGAGAGTCGGGGTGGAATCCGGAAAGGGCCATGGGGCGGGAATCGAACCCGGGTCGCCGGCGTACGGTGCAGGTGCTCCAGCCAGTTGCCCCACGGCTGGGGCCCTAGAACTATTTTTACGCTATGCGAACGGAGCGTTTCAGTTGCTGACCCATTGTAGCCAGAGCCTCATACCGAGGTGTGTCCTGTCTTTGTGTTAGGAGTTTGGGGTGCCGCTTTGTCCTCTGTCTGACCTGCAGGGAGGAGAACAGGTCTTGAGGCTGGGTGTGAGATCAGTTTGACAGGAGCAGTCACGCATAGATATGCACTCATTGACACTAGAAGAACAGCTGTATTACCCTGGAAATTCCCGAGTTCTCGCGAAAGAAACAATTGAATTGTCTCTGCGAGACACTCTGGCAATGAGCAATGATGCATGTTACTTTTACCCCTTGCATTGCGAGGAACCAATCACATCGGTGTATCTGATATAGGCGGGCCATGAGGCGAGCTAAACAGATGACTACAGCGCTGCAACGAATCAGTCAGTAAATTGGTCGTAGTGTTATCCAATTGCGTGTAGTGAGATTTTCAAATGCATGCTTGGTGCCGCCCCTTGAGTTGGGCCATTTTCATTATTCATGGCCAGACCCTTAATCTTTCTAGATTATCAGGGTCTGTATTTACCTGGCTACAGATGTATACAAATACACCTAAATGTATACATGCATGTACACATAACACCATCGAACACTCCTCACATGAACATAAAATTAGAATGTATGACTATATATAGTGTGTACATAACGTGTGTGTGTGTGTGTGACTTGAATGCAAAGAGCACGGCCATACTCACAGACTTGTATAATGTTTATGCACGATCAGAAAGCGGTGTGGTTACGTGTCACTGTTTGCTTTCAGGGCGGGGGCTGTGAAATAAGATCTATAGAGGGAGAAGGAGAAGTGAACATAGATGTTGAAATGCAGTTCATACTAATTGTGTGTGTGTGTGTGTGCGTGCGTGCGTGCATTGGTGCACTTTGCAATTCAGAAAAGCTGCACATGTAATCAGATGTCAATTCTGATATGAAATGCATTTGGTCCAATAAGCAGTACATGAACACTAAAGAAAATGCTTTCTAATGCACAGATTAACTGTGGTGCCGGACGTTTTTGGCTGTTTGCGGGTTGGCCCTCAGTTGCAAACAGGTTCCTCAATTTTTTCAGACTATATTTTTGGCTTCATCACCTTAGGGAAGAATCACTTCCTTTTTCTTTTTTTCCCTTTCTGCTGTTGTTTTGTCTTTCTTTCCTCGCCGTCCTCTTAAGTCGGCATGGCATCTCCTCCTGCCGTGACTGGCTCAGGGGGACGGCGCGCCAGGCAGCAGACGGAGCATTTCCCGTCTGCGTGGCACAGTCGAGATGCCCGCTGCATTGAAACAAACTGAACAGAAGGGGCATGGTCCTCTGACTGCCAAATTTTCCACTCGTCTAATCTAGCAAAGTCACGCCAGCGACAATCACCAGCAATTCCTACAGTGGGCAGAATGCCGAACCACTACTTCCAATTCTTGCCTTTCCACACTTAGCGTTTATTCACTGAGTCAAAGGCTAAGCCTATTTGTGTGGTTTTTTTTTTGCAGTGGCTTTCATCCATAATGATTCACAGTGTGATTCACACATTTAGCCTCCATCTTTCAGTACTGGAGCACAGGGACCCAAACAAAAAAGCCTTGGCCAAAAGGACCGGCTCTTGTTATTCATTCATTATATTCATCCAGACCCGAGGAGTTCTAGCTTGTTCACAGATGTGCTCCTAATGGACGTTCTGAATCGGAATACATGAATACAAATTCTGGAATGGGGGGGGGGGGTGTAATGTGCTGTCTGATGGGATTCACAGTCACATATCCCTCATTCTGTCCCCCATTCTGTCAGTGAGGCCCAGACACATGCCATGGAAGTCTAGGCATGTAAATTATGTAAAAATGGAATGGCCTCATCCGCAAATCACTGCTGGTGAGGGTTTACAATGTTTGAGTGCTCGCTCTGCAGCTTGTGTCTATGGGGCTACTAAATGACATCAAGAAAAGGGCCTACTGTAAATCTCTCACACACACACACACACACACACACACAAATGCTCGGTTGGTGGTAGTGCAGTGCATCTGCTGCAGCTTATTCAGTTTTGCTGAACAAGATGTAAATTGTTTTGAAAATGTCTTTGTTTTCTGCCGCTTGTGTGCGTGACACTGACTGAGATTTGATGATGGAAATGTTTTGTTTTCTGCTGCTTGTTTGCGTGACTAGCTCAGCCACCGCAGGTTACCGTGCGACTAACCACCCAAGAAGATGGTTCTCGAAAAGTTACCACCGTTTCCTGACCCGTGGGTGTGTGTTGTGTTGTGAGCTGGTGCGTGCTGGCGCTCGGTTGGTGCAGCCGAGGCAGACTCGTCTGAGCCTGTTTAAAACTGTCCCTGGGCTATGCCCATTCCTGGCACTACCCTGGATGAGTCTGTTAGAGTTAATATGAAATATTAATGTGTGAACATGGGCTCAGCTTAGAGGTGTGTGTTCAGACTGAGTGGAACCCTGTCAGAGTTAATTAGACTTGATAATTATGAGTGTGAATTTCTCTCGTGTGTGTGTGTGTGTGTGTGTGTGTGTGTGTGTGTGTGTGTGTGTGTGTTTCTCAGAGGGAAAGAGCACTGATTGATGTAGGTCACCATTTGCACCAGTGTCATGAGCACATGCAGTATTAATGCTATAAGATACTGTGGTGGGCATGTATTTATAAGTCCATGTCTCAGGCATGTGTCCAGCAAACAGCTATATCAGTCAATCCTTGCCTACATATGCACGCAATAGCAAACAGCTGTTAAGAGCTCCTTGATCAGATAATTGCACAAAGCTGAAAACAACGTTACATGTATAAAAAGATGGCAGAGAACTTACTCCATCATGTGGAATATATGTGTGGGAGTCATTGCTGTTTTTAATAAGTTAAAGAAACACCTTAAGTTGTGAAGCTCAACATGGTTGACATTGGCAATTTAGCCTGAAGTTAACAAAATGTGAACAATTACGCTGTAATTCTAGGGCGAAGTATCCTGCGGCGGGTCATGTTGTGCCTATTGATTTTGAGATTGAAAAAGTGCACTCGTGGGAGAAAGTATGGAAAAATGTAAAGCTGGCCAGAACTGAGCGGAGCTGTGACATACC
>NC_055976.1:22601717-22701717 GCF_018492685.1 Alosa sapidissima | reverse complement strand
TTTAACTTTCTCATTGGTTTCTTCAGAATTCTATCATAGTTTTCTACATTAGATTTGATTGTCTTATTGGTTTCCTCATCAGCTTTGATTCACTTCCCATTGGCTCATCTCTGACCTGTTAAATCCTGTTTTGTCCTCTCAGGCCAGCACAACTACCTGTGCGCCGGACGGAATGACTGCATCATCGACAAGATCCGCCGCAAGAACTGTCCAGCCTGTCGCTTCCGAAAGTGTCTAATGGCTGGGATGAACCTGGAAGGTAAACCTGCCCCCTGCCGACTCTTAACCAGCCGTTTAAACTCAGGCTCATGTACTGTAAATCAAACTGATCTTCCTTCCTTCAACTTTCCGGTTCGTTTTCTTTCGATGTTGTGAACTAGGATGTTATTGGCTGTAAGTTCACTAGAACTTGTTTGTTAAGAAATTAGACGTTTTGCTCTCTCTCTGATACACAAAGACAGTATTTCTTGGCTTGGCATCTCAGTATGAGAACAAAGGTAAAACCAGTACACGTTTCTAAAAGTGTTTCTCTCCATGTGTCTGTCTCCTCCAGCTCGTAAAACGAAGAAGCTGAATCGCTTAAAGGGCGTCCAGCAGCAGCAGCAGCCTGCGGTGGCGGCGAGTGAGCTGACCCCCCCGGTGCTGCCCGAGGCTCGGCCGCTGGTGCCCAAAGCCATGCCCCAGCTGGTGCCGTCCATGCTGTCGCTGCTCAAGGCCATCGAGCCCGACACTGTCTACGCCGGCTACGACAGCACGCTGCCCGACACCTCCACACGCCTCATGACCACGCTCAACCGCCTCGGGGGCCGGCAGGTCATCTCCGCCGTCAAGTGGGCTAAAGCGCTGCCAGGTATGGGCTCAAACACGCACACTGTTCTGTACGAAACGGGGGAAAATGCTGCCTTTTAAGATATCTAACAGGGGAGCGAGGCATCGAGGCATGTCCGAATCGAATATTTCTCTGAAATGCTGCCTTCTAAGATACCTTCGTTTTGACAAATTTTGAAGCAGGGTTCCCACGGGTCATGGAATTCTGGGAATATCATGGAATTTTGGAAAGTCTATTCCAGACATGGAAAGTCGGGGAATTTGATCATTTTTGGGGCAAAGTCATGGAATATCAGGGAATTTTGATGTAGCAGTTTACAATTTACTTGCCAAAATACATCAATCCAAATATTTCTACGCAGAACTGGTGCATATCTGGTAGGGGTGTAAAGATTAACCGATACGTATCGGTATCCGTTTTTAACATGTAAGATACGGCTACATCGATATGTGAAGCCCCGTATCGTAATAAAACTGAAATGCACCGGTCGTTATATCGATTTACTTGTTACGAATCCGTTCACAATCTTTTCTGCTCGCTCAGACTCTCATTTACGTTGCAAGCAGCGCGTTCATCCCACTTCCTGTTTTGAAACTACACGTGACACGGATTTGTGGGTATTGCAGTTCGTTTTGGGCTACATTTATTGCCCAAAGTTGTCAAAGGACTTCATTACCCATACGTCTACTGCAACTTAAGCACGTGACAACTCGCACTCGGTCGTTTGTTTGACAGTCTTTTCAAAATCCAGTGCGAAATTTGACACTTACCATAGCATTTTCTAAACGGCAACGATAGTCTGTTGAGTAGTAGCCTTACGTTTGATGAGGGGATTTCCTTAATGTTAAAGAATAATTTGGCCCTTACTGCTAAAACGATGCACAAATTATTACTATTATTTTGTTCATATTCACTTAGACTTGGAACAAAATAGGCCCAGTTCATAGGCCTATTTTATTCTTGTAGGCTATATGAGAAAAGGCCAAGATTGTCTTAAGCACAGTTTATTTCGGTATTGTCTTACCTCAACAATAGGCTACAGCTCCTTGAAAACAATCAGATATAACTCTATAAAGTCTATAAAAATGTATTTTTATGTTGTATTTGGCTGCTGTGTTTGACTGAAATGTAGACTATTCTTTTTTTTCATTTCAATACAGCATATGATACAAACCTCAGTTTAGATAATCATATTCACACATTTGTTTTTGCCTAATTGACATGACCATGATAATTGATAATATAAAATTAATGTGCACCTTAAGCAAATGATAAAAAATCTTTCAGAATGCTTTCCATTCTTCAACTGCATCGAACTGCATCGAATCGCATCGAATCATACTGAATCGTGCCCACGTATCTAGATGGGAATCGTATCGTCTTTAACATGAGAGATTCACACCCCTAATATCTGGTCATTTGTTTTACAGCTTCCTTGAGTATCCCAACTTTGTTTATTCAGTGCCCATTTATTCATCTCTCACTCTAAAAAGTAAAATATTCTTGAACGCTATACGTTAGTAAATAGTATAGTTATGGAAAATATTTTTTTTTTTTTGTCAGGGAAGTGTCATAAAATGTTACATTTGACTTAGAGTGGAAACCCTGTTAGGCAGCATAGATGTAGCCTTCGTGCTGCCTTCAACGTCCAAAATTCTATTTAATTGTGAGCAGCTTTTGCTGCAGTCGTCGTTACGTTATTCTTCTTTCTGGTATCCTGACAACGGCGTTCTGTGTTACTATCTTGCTAGTCTGTCCGGAACAAAGTTCGTAGCTGGTCCCTTGATGCCTGCTACAGCAACTGACTCAGTAGAGAGCTGAAGGCAGCGAGACAGCCGCTTCGGACAGACCTCATGTCTCCGCATATTGTGACTGAAGCAACAGGCATAATTTGACTCCGTAGATCAGCAGTCTCCTCGTCGCAGACTGGCGGCCCACAGTTTGAAAAACACTGGTCTATATGATGAGACATGGAAGTGGTCTCAATGCCATGGCCCCATTTGAAATACGTTGGGGTCATTGATGGTTGGGCGGAAACGTTCCATTGCTCAGTCCAGTGTTCTTTGGAGATCAGTGGCCTTTCCCTCCCTGCCATTCTGTAACCACGCCATCATTTCCTCTTCCCTCCAGGGTTCCGGAACCTTCACCTTGACGACCAGATGACTCTGCTCCAGTGCTCGTGGCTCTTCCTCATGTCCTTCGGTCTGGGGTGGCGCTCCTACCAGCAGTGCAACGGCAACATGCTCTGCTTCGCCCCGGACTTGGTTATCAATGAGTACGTGCACACAAACAGCATTGCCTCTAGTAGACGTTGTTACAGATCAGCTTCTGCGGATTGATATGGAATCAACTTTAAATGAAAACTTCGGCAGTTTTTCACATAGATCTCTGTTTCTCGAAGTGACTGAGTACTGTCGGTATGGGGAAAAAAACCCCGAAAACAAACGGTGCTACCGCGCGCACCTCGAGAAACAGATTTAGAAAAAGTTATTAGTGTTGTGACGTGCCCTTTGCTTGGCTCAATATGTAGTGTGGTAATGATTGTGTGTGTGCGTGTGCGTGCACAATTTCTGCAGGGAACGCATGAAGCTTCCATATATGGCCGACCAGTGTGAACAGATGCTGAAGATCTCCAACGAGTTTGTGCGTCTGCAGGTGTCCAATGATGAGTACCTGTGCATGAAGGTCCTCTTGCTGCTCAGCACCGGTGAGCATCTGGAGTGTTTTTGTGTGCGTGTATGTGTAAGCGCCCATGTGTGTGTGTGTGTGTGTGTGTGAGTGCCCTTTTGTGCGTGCATGCGTGTATGCGAGTGCCCATGTGTGTGTGTGCGTGTATGTGTGAGCGCCCTTGTGTGTGTGTGTGCGTGTATGTGTGAGCGCACCGTTTGACTGAGTACACTCTTGTTGTGGTCTAGATATTACATATGAACTGTAATGAATATAATCACATGATTTAGACTCTCTAAAATAATGTCCCTCCTCCTCCTCCTCAGTGCCCAAGGACGGTCTGAAAAGCCAGTCGGTGTTCGATGAGATCCGGATGTCCTACATCAAGGAGCTCGGGAAGGCCATTGTGAAGCGCGAGGAGAATTCCAGCCAGAACTGGCAGAGGTTCTACCAGCTCACTAAGCTACTGGACTCCATGCATGACGTAAGACTCCCACACTCTCCACTTGCCTTGTCGTTACTGAGTAGTTATCCGCTGTGCTGCTTTCTGTTGCATGTGTCAGAACATCTGTGGGTCTTAACATATGGGTGGTGCTTTAGAAAGGGATGTCTAAAAGTCCTCTTCTCAAGTTAAGGGAGGATTTTAGAGGTGCCCACTGATGCTTAGCGTCATCAGTAGTGGAAATGACAGTGTGACAAGTTTGTGACAGTAAAAGCATACTTGAACAGGTAAGTGTCTGTGTAGTACAGCACATGACTCAAATTCACGAATCCTATACGTGGCCATTATGACCTTTATTTTGAGTTGAGTCACCACTCCGTGTGTTCACCTCCTCCTCAGATGGTAGGCGGCCTGCTGAACTTCTGCTTCTACACGTTCGTCAACAAGACCCTGAGCGTGGAGTTCCCAGAGATGTTGGCGGAGATCATCAGTAACCAGTTACCAAAATTCAAAGCCGGGAGCGTAAAACCGCTGCTCTTTCACCAGAAGTGACTGCACCCCCTAACCCCTAACCTCTGACCTGACCCCCCTCCCCCACACACACACACACACACACACACACACACACACACACACACCGCTGCGGCAGGAACGCAATGCCTTAAAGAGACACTCATCACCTCTCTGGTCACCTCAACGTACCCACAGCGCAACGCGGGACTGGTGTTCCCCCCTCCCCCCCTGGCCCCCTCCAGTAGAAGGGCAATGACTTGGGCAGGGGTGAACAGGAGGACTGCAGGAAGGGATCACACAGACTGTATGCAAGCACCGAACGCAGGAGCCCCATCTGGTGAAGAGACAGAGACAAGACATAACGTGGGGAGCAGATAAGAATCAAACTTTAACGTAAAGACGTTTTTTGGTATCCAATCATGTTTTGTTGTTGTTGTTGTTGTTGGTCTTGGTTTCCTTTCAAAGAACTGGCAAGTCTATGGGGCTGCGATGGCATACGTTGTGACTCTTGGATCCAAACAAACGAACCGCAACTGCTGTCTCAGGTGTATGACTTTCAACGTTGAGATTCCATAGTAAGAATGACATGGCTAATCAGTATGTAGGGGTAACATTTTTACATTTATACACTTTTACAGGTCGTCATTGGCGTAAGGCTACATCCCCTCCCCCCTCCCACCCCCTCTTTCCCCCAACCCAGATAGCACTTATCTCCATCTACCTTTGTTGGAAAATTTCTCTCCAATGGAACTTTGATATCAGAGTTCACAAATCAGAACAAGGTTTAGGTTTGTAACAGTCATGGCACTTGTAAGTTGAGCACAAGAAATACAGCACTGTCTGTAAACAGATACATGGCATCTGATATACAGCATCAACTACAGCAGTCTTATATAGTAGTCTACACGGTTAATCTAATCGGATTTTGTAGAATCATGAATGGGCAAGCATGTTCTGAACATGTGGAAAGAAAGAAAGGGATATTATGTGCCTTTTTGTAGCTTTGGTCTCATTTTTAGCCATTTCCTGTTTTGTTTTTCTTTTGTTGTTTTTATTTACTTTGCTCTCAAAAGTTGAGAAAATTTGCAAAATTGCTTCTGCGTTCACAATGGTAAACACCGTATCATGTTGGATTGATTGTAGTTGTATGTAATTTTACTTGCACTGGCAGTTGTTTTTTCTCTTCCCTCTCCCTCTCTCTCTCTCTCTCTCTCTCAATCTGGCCGTTTGGTGTTTGGCAGCTCAGTGGTACCCAGGAGACACCCAAAAATGCAAGTGATCCTTACTGACCATGCAGACGACGATATTCATACTCCTCCTATGGTAGTTTCATTGGACACCTCTCTCTCTCTGCAACTTTTGGAGCACTTTTATCGAAGGCTTTAATGAACGGCTAAAGTGGCTGTATTTTAACGTGTACAGAGCTAATGAAATAGCAAATAAGGAAGCCATTTGTTTTCATCACTATTGTCACCGTTGAAAATTGTACATTGATTATGCAATGAAATGCAAAAAAAAAAAAAAAAATCATTAATCGACAACTAAATTTCTTCCCTTTATGGTGTCATTTGTTAGTTTCTGTTTTCTGTGTGTTTGTGTTTGTTTGGTTTTTGTTGTTTTCATGGACCATAGGAAACCCAGTTTGCCTAACTTTGTAAACCATGAATGCAGATTCCTTGGCTATCACTTCCAACCATACGCAGTAAAAGCAGGGAGACAGACTGAAGCCTCGGACATAGACAGTAAACCTCATCTCCGATTTATTTTTTTTCCTGAAATATATATCTATATATATCTATATAAACACACAAAGAATTATGTCAGTATAACGTTTATCGTTTCCTTCTGGATCCGAACAGGGAATGATAGAAAAAAGTGCAATCACCTTTATATGTTATTCAATGCAGCAGACCACCTGTCTCTTTCTCTCTCTCTCTCCCTTGCTCGTGCAGTATCTCTCTCTCTCTCTCTCTCTCTCTCTCTCTCTCTCTCTCTCTCTCTCTCTCTCTCTCTCTCTCTCTCTCTCTCTCTCTCTCTCTCTCTCTCTCTCTCTCTCTCTCTCTCTCTCTCTCTCTCTCTCTCTCTCTCTCTCTCTCTCTCTCTATTCGTGTGCTCGTGTTCAGCAGTACCTCTCTCTCAGTACTCCTCCTCCTGTACTCATCACTCACTCAGGTCCACAACCTACAACCTGTTTGCCGTGCACTCACACTCCCAGCCAGCGGCAGACTCCGGCTCAGGTCTGGCCCAGTCCCTGGGCCGGGTCCGTCCCAGGCGTCTGCCGCTGACCTCGGGTGCCTCCCTTCAGCAGCTTTAGTGCTCCTCCAAAACGAAAACGCTGGTGTGAGTGCACTCGCTAGCTTTTCCTAACGGTGCTTTTTCCTTGTTCTAGCAGTGAACAAAACAATAGAAAAAGAAGAAAAAAAAGATAAGAAAAAAAACATGCGTGTACAATAACCTTCCTCTCAGCCCTATGAGTTAAACTGTGGCCCATCTGAGGGACAGGAGGCTCTTCGCCTCTCCTTTGTTCGGTTCTCGGGGAATTTCTACCATAACAGACAAAATAATATGCCTGTATTTATCCTCTCTCTGTGTGCCAAACATTTATTTCATTCATTTCTGTGTGGAGTATATATTTTTTCAGTCCGATGAAATGATTACAACCTTGATCTGTACTTTGTCTTAACATGTGCTGGAAGTATGTACACAAAACAAAACGAAAGGGAAAAAGAAATGCAAGTTTTTCCTGTTGTACACTGTGTCAGCATTCAAACACACAATGGCTGTCACAATCCCACACGGTCCGCACACCTACCCACAATCCCACACGGTCCGCACACCCATCCACAATTCCACACGGTCCACACACCCATCCACAATCCCACAGCGCACCATCACATACTCGTTTTACCACCAGCTCAAGACACACGCATGTTTGTAGTTCCAAGTGTCTGTTTTCATGTCGGCCTCTCTCCAGCGCACAATGCGGCAGTCGCAACGGTCACCTCCGAACAGCGCTTCTACCGCAGTAGTAGTAATAGTCGTCGTCTGTGGCACCCCTCTGTCCCCGTCCCTGTTTTCCTTCCTGAGTGTTTTTGTTTTGCGTTTGTTTTTTTTATCGCTCTTAAAACCATCGGTATTTTACGTAGGTCTTATAGTTTTCACAAATTCTGTGTTTGTGGCGACTGGGAAAAACAACAGGAACAAGGAAGTTGTGTGATTTACTCTTCCTTTGCTTTTCAAAGACATGTTTGTATTGAAGTTGATGTCTTGTTCGTTTTAACATGGGGGCAAGTACAGTATGTTGCTTCAAAGCATATCTAAGTATGAATTTAACTTTTAAAGTAACCATTTTTTGTACAGATGGGTGTGTTGAACTTGTGGCAGAGTTCACCTGTTTGTATAATATCTTGCATTTTGGTCATTTGTGTAGATCTCAATCAATTTCCTTTCTCATCTGACACTATGCCATTCATGTCACATAAAGCTATCCATTAATAGTAAAATGTTAAAGATGCCAACATTTCATGCTTGTGTGTTTTGTTGATTTAATCAAAGAACCATCTTTACAAGCCATTTTCTAATTCAGTTGCTTTGGCAACTTTTTTGGGTTGCAGGTATGTCCGTTGGTTCAGTAGTTTTTAGTGGTTATTTGAAAGCATGGCATTGTCAAGTGGTTGACAAGTCCTAAAGGATCTTTGCTGTAAATTACAAATGTCGTAACACCCACCTAGTTTGTGGTGATTTTTCCAGATATCATAGATGACCCAAGTATGTCCCAAACTATTTTTAAGCCTCTTCTTCCCCCTCGTCAAGTTACTTTCACATACAGTACAGTAGTGTGCGAAGTCTGCTTCCTCTGTTACGCGTTCATGTCTCTCTGTCTTACACCACTAAATGAGTGGAGTGTTATTCCAATTCAGGGAGGTCGAATTTTGAAAGACTCATAACTGTTCCCTTTGAAATAAATGACTAAAGTGTTTAGCATCTTGATATTTTTTTATAATTTAGCATAGCCTTTTTTTTTTGCAGTCTTTTGTTCCGTTTCGTCATGTATAATCCCTACCTAGCGCCTCTAAAACTGTTTCGGATGATGAATGTAAACTCCTATCTTGCATCCCATTTTTCATATATCTCCGCTGATGCACATTAGATTATTTTGAATAAGTCTAATGAAAGGAAGGTATTGGTCATTCTTGATGTATATAGCACTAGTTCACCATGTTAAGGTTTCCTCAATAGGGGGAGGAAGAAGGAATTTGTGAATGAGTCCTATGCACAGTACAAGAGCAGTCAAACACACATTAGAAGGGAAACTGTATATGAAAGTAACTTGCCTGCCAAACTGAAACCTTTGAAATTTTGCACTACCCCGTCACTGTTTAAAATCTATTTTCTAAAAAAAAAACAAAGTAGACAGAAGAATAAAAGACAGAAAAAAACCTGATATTAACTTAAGAGATATATTAAGGGCAAATGTGGTTCACTTGTATATGGCTTTCCCTTATGTTTTGTTTGTATTTGCATATATCTCAACTATGTACATATTACCCTGTGTAAAGAATATGCATCAGATTTGTCCAAAATGAATAGTTTTTTATGTCATCTCTGTTATTCAGCCTCCGTAGTTCATGTTGGTCTCTTCACCACTTCACTTCCCCGTTGAGCTGTCTGTCTTGGTTGTGAGGTACTTTTGATAAACATTACTTTTATGCTGATTGATATGATGTTAACACCGTTGTACACACACACACAAAAATCCCTAACAAGCTACTTAACAACCATGCGATTATGATAAGCAATCATTCATAAAAAAAATAAATGTGCTTTTCAAATCTAACGTTACATGATCTCATTCATGAATATGTGCATGTTACATATTTAGTTTATGACCACATTCTTTTGAATCAGTCAAGATGTTCTCACAATTGGTATTTAAACCATATCAACTACATTTCAGTAAGGTTAATCTTACAATTAACAATAAATTACAAGTAAATGTGCATCCAATACAGCTACACATGGGTGCAAAAAAAATAGAACAACCAGATAGTCCTCAGCTAACCGAGACCAACCACTGGAAATGTACAGATCTGGCTAAAAGTCTTGTTGGCATTCAGAGGAATCCTAATGCACTGGGGTTACCTGTTAAACCATAGCATGGTCACAGTTGGACTAATTACCCCATCCTGCTTTCTATCAGCACCTGGTTGTTTTCCTCAAGCTCCTTCAGAGAGACCATTAGGATGGTGATTCCGGTCATTTTCAAAAGTCATATGCTATAATGTATCCATGTTGGGTCTTAAATTGATTCTTTTTATGGTATTGGTGGTTATATAATCAGATGGATGGATAGATATACTTTATTGATCCCCAAAGGGAAATTCAAGAACAAATCAAAACCAGAAAGTGGCCTTTCGAGATCGACTTGTCACAAATGCCTAGGAATGGGTCTCCTCTCTGCTTCTCTGGGAAGGAATCATCTCATCCCCTGCTCTCCCACTCTTATCACCCTACCCCTCTCCCACTATACCCCTCTCCCACTCTACCCCTCTCCCACTCTACCCCTCTCCTTCTCTTAGTCATCTCAGTTAAGGGTAAGGGGTTGTTTTTTCCATCTCATGCATTCAGGTTGGCATCCGTATTCAATTGTTTTTTTTTTAATAATATTTAACACTAATGCATTCTACTGCCCCGTGATGTCCAGTCATTTACAGTATGCATTAATGTTATCTGGAATGTGCCATTTACAGTATGCATTAATGTTATCTGGAATGGGCCACATAGATTGTAGCCTGCTGTTCCATTTACAGTATGCATTAATGTTATCTGGAATGGGCCACATAGATTGTGGCCTGCTGTTCCATTTACAGTATGCATTAATGTTATCTGGAATGGGCCACATAGATTGTGGCCTGCTGTTCCATCGTTGGTAACATTTTGGCTGCCTTTACAAACTTTTGTATCTAGCCTGGATGGCTAGGGCTTAGAGTAAGGAGTCATAATTACATATTTACTACTAAATAATTAAGCTAATAGGCAACTCTATTGATCAATTTTGGTGAAATACTCAATTTTCCCTTAAAATGTATGAAATGTTTGTATAAAATAGGATATATTGGCCTGGGCCTACTATGATTATGTAATTCTGAGAACAGGGAAAATATTACGTTTCCAAATAATCCTGTCAGCCTACATTCGATATGCACATTAATGATTTTCTCTCAAGTGCTTTCTGGTTTTATATTTTTTTCAGAGAAAGAAAGTGCAAACTCACAATGTAATTAAAAAAAAAAAACACTGATAATCACTTTCCCCCCTGCAAGATTTCCTAATGATGAACTTCGTTGTTCACTGCATTTGCTTATTGAGTAGCCTATAGTCTATTATCGCATCCTCCGTTGGTTATGGGGGGTGCTGGAACAATTCCATTGGCAACCCACTCTTACCACTGTACCGTGCACTCTAGTGGACCCCTGTGAAAAATGCGCGTGACACATACTTTGTACTAGCCTACGGATCACAACAAAGTCCAATCGTTACCGTTTGCCATCTCCACTGCAGATTCTCTCAGTCGATTACAGTGGCTTTCCCACGGCGATCACTATCGGGGAAGACCAGAGGAAATCCGGGCATATCAGAGCTTTATCGGTGTTCTCGCACGACAGCTAGCCTACTTCACCGAATTTAGACATACAACTGTAGATTATAAAATGCTTATACGCCTGTATTGCATGAATGGCGGGTATCACCTTCGGATTCTGGAGGATGGAACTGTTGAAGGCAGCAGAGATGAAAATGATATCTACAGTAAGGTTGCGCGATATTCTTTGCCCAAAAACCCCGGTTAATATCAATCCGTTGGGTGTTCAGCTTTTAGGCTATGGCTCACCGAAGTGGTGTGTGTGTGTGCGTATGCGTATGCGTAGGTTGGCTGTGTGATCACCTGCACTTGGAACAACATTATAGGCTATTTTATTGGTTGTTGGGTTCTTTTACTGCTGATGGACTACAAAGTAGCTTTTGGTGAACCGATATGCCTATTTATGGTCATCAACCGAGCTAGGCCAATTTTAGTGCAGCGATTCTCGGACATAGTAGTTAGGCCTAATTTCATAGGGTGGGAGGCAAAATGACAGGACTGACTATTTCTGACAGATGACTATGAAATCTAGGTCTAGTATGTTTTTCTCATCCCTCCATGTTTGTGTGTTGTCGATGATCAGGTCTACTGGAAGTGAAGGCAGTTAGTACTGGTGTTGTGGTCATTAAAGGTATTGAGGCTGGTCAGTACCTTTCCATGGGTAGAGATGGCAGGCTGGTTGGATCGGTAAGTGGCATCCATCATTCACATCACTGGTGCTTGCTGGTGTCCATATCCCAACATCCAATTGATCTTTCTCTGTTTCAGGCCTCTGCTACAGATGAATGCTACTTGTTGGAGAACTTGGAGGAGAACCATTACAATACCTACCAATCGCAGAAGTATATCAGCTGGTATATTGGGATTAAGAAGAACGGCAAGACCAAAAATGGCTCTCGGACCCACATTGGTCAGAAAGCCATATTCTTCCTCCCTCGGAAGGTGGATTAACATCCGTGAGTGAAGAAAAAATGTAGCTTGGCAATGAAGTGAGAAAAAAAAAAAGTGTGAATGTTGAAACCATGCTGCTAATACATTGAATCCTCTCAATGCATTAACTTGATACCCCAACCCACTAACTTGAACCACCTGCAGATTTTTAACAACACACCTGCCTCTATGTACTCACTCACCCTGTTAACTACATTAGGCATAGATCAGAAATGTCTATAGCTCTTAACTTTAGCTCTGTCCTGCTGTCAAAATCTGAACTGCAACCTCACTATAAGGAATGATAGCTTTATTTATATTTAATAGACTGTTCCTTGGTGTTTGGGAATGAGCTCTTTTAAATGCTATATATTTTGTTACGACTTATTTTGTATATTTGCACAGTGAAAATAGTTATATTTAGTTTTTATAATCAATAAGAATAACTCTACAGTCCACAGCTGAGAGTGCTTCCTATCTATGAGTCATTTGCCTCAATATGCCTCTGCTGCTATAGGTGTGGAAGATGTTTTAGCTGTAAACACAACAACACCCACAGGTCCCACACTCACACAAACATAAATATGAATGTACCCTGAATGTGTTGGTTCATAATATACTGTATATACACAAGAGTAACTATCTATGTGCACAGGATCATTGGTTTATTCTGCTCTGCTATGTAGCACTCCAAAAATGTACTAACACATGATGCAGTACAACAGCAACACACTACATAAACACTCCAGAATGTATGGAAGTACTTTTTTCCCCCCTGAAATGTACCACTTGCATACTATTTGGGCCATTCAAATAAACATTTCAACCAATCTTAATTACAGAACATTGGGCTGGTTTCCCATATCCTAGTGATACCAGACTCTCTACTTTGTTTCATTTTGTGAATAGTCTGGCCCCTCATGATTGGGAAATGTTTCCAACTCTAGTATCATAACATGCATAGACTTTGCGTTGACTTTGGTTTGGCTGAACCAATGATTTCAATCACACTGGTCAGGGATTCCTAATGTTACTTCCTACTTCGCCTAACCTTTACAAATTGTTAATAAACCCCATTGCCAGTTGCTTCTGCCGTCTACCACAGCCACTCAATTTTAAGACTAGCGTAATCCCCTCTCATTGCTGATTGGCCCCTCACGCTTTGTGTCAGAAGGAAACATTATCAGCATCATAGTTGACCCCACAAGGCTTCCGTTTTAACATTCCATATGTTATTTTAATGCAGAGGAAGTAGATTGGGAACCAAATAGAACGTTCAAGCATTGTTTTTGTTTTTATTGTTGAAAGGGTCTATAGTGTAGTGTTGTGTGCCAGACTAGTATCTCACTGAAAGGAGAGCTAGGTTTTCCCGTACATGATTAAGCATGGTCCTAAACTAAAAATAAACTTCAATGAAAATCTTTGGGAAACAGGCAAAATTACCTTATTTAAAGATGGCATTTTATTACCATATATTGGATTTTGTATTGGATTATTTCTTATTATTTTTCAAATGGTTTTGAAAACAAACTCCAACCAAGTCATACGAGTATGTTTGCTACTGAAGTGACATTTATTTAATATTACTAGACACCAAATTGCAAAAACTCCATGACAGGATAACTGCTCACCTGAGGACAGTGTTAATGGATGAGCAACTTTTGATAAAACCAGAAGAAAAAAAAAATCATCTCAACATGTCATTATATAAAGCAATCAGTATCTGCTGAATACTAAATCAATCCCTGGTTTCTGTGTGTTTTTTCTGTGTCTTGTCTTTTCTTTTGGATTTGACCAGCTTCTCATTCCGACCACAAAACAATAACTCTGTATATTTGTGTATAAATGTATCATAATGCTTGGGTAGGCTATGAATTTTAACAGTGATTTACTTAAAATAATGCATGTCTACAGTACCGTTTGGATCACTGCATTTAAACCATCATCTTTTTTTTTTAATACCAAACACTAAATTCAATGACTCACTATAGATTACATATTTACTTACAAAGTAAAAACAAAGTCCCCAACCTTTCAAGAGTCAAGGTTTCAAGAAAATTAAATTCCTAAAAAAAAGTTTCACAAGACTGCCCCCTCCTGGCTAAAAGCAAAACGTATCATTTCAAGCTGACAGAGTGGAGCAGTTTGCCTCAAGCTAATTAATGATTATTAACAAATGATACATAAGGCATCACAGATTAAATTGAAAATAGCACTTGACATTATCCACTCATGAGTAAATGGTTACAGAGCTATCAGCATCCATTAGTAAAAATGTGCACATAGAAAAAAAGAAAATCATTTATGTCTGAATGGTACATTGGTTTTTCATTCTCTTCCTTCTCTTTGATGTGTATGCCTCTGCAGATTCACGAATGATTTCTGAGATGACCTTTAAAGGAGATTTACTCATTAGTTTGGCTTTGTTTCCTTTGTTCTTATTTCATTCTCCTACACACTAAATCTATGCATAGAGAAAATAATTTCACTTTCAGTGGTGTCTAATGGCATAACACAATGTGTACAATCTAAAAGCAAATAATTTCAGACATGCCCATATTTGCACATTTGAGGATTTACCTTCAGTAAATGAAAAGTACTCTGGTACGTGGGAGAGTAGCAAATGAGGAAGAGTCAGCCATTTTGCGCACTCTGGAGTAATTTATGAAACCTCTGAAGAAGAGCAGGAACCCTGAAGCAACAGACACACAAGGAGTTCAAACTCAGAGGAATGGCAATAATGAGTAAGGTCATTCAGAGACGGACTTTCAGTGAAGGCTAGCGACTCAAAGCGATTCAGAAGGCACAAAGACGTGATTTCGCTGAATAATCCCCATGTCTCAATAACAAAATTCCAGGCTCAGTGATACTTACCCAACCCAAGGAACACCCACCACAGCCAATACTGGCCATCAAAATAGCCAGGGAAGTAGGTAGAAAACTGTGAAAACAGACAGCAAAAAATAAATAATACAAAATGTGCAACAGACCTACAGCAGAGAAGTATTCATTATTCAGGACTGACACTTCTTGGAGGTATTTATAAACCTTGTTTTGTTTTTAAATAGTCTAATAATTAGTCCCAGTCTACTGACACAGATAGCACTGACAAATGCCCTGATGTCTCCAGGAGTTACCATAGCAACTGAGAAAAGAAAAAGGCCTTACTCTGACTATCAGAATCCACTTGACCAGGGAGAGCCCGAACCCAGAGATGGCACCATAGCGACCAGCAGCCGAAGTGGTCAGACAGAAGGACAGGAAAAAGCCGATCCAGTTGAAAAGGAATGCCACTAGACAACGGCGGTAAAATGGAGAAAAACAAATTGTGAAGGCAAGGGTGAGAGTGGCCCTTGTAATTTAACTGACGTGTAAGTCGCTTTGGATAAAACTTAATGTAGATGTAGAATGAGAGGGTACATCAATGCTGATATGGACTCTTGTGAACATTCAGTCATCCATGCCACTGTCAATGGCAGACGCACACAATGCACACACTTACTGAAGAATGTCAGCATAAAAATGCCATCATTTCCAATCCGCAGTTGGTCGGCATCATCAAAGTCATCCCTGGCAATGAAATCTTCCTCCTACCAAAAAAAATAAAATTAAAAAACACACACACACACACACATGCAACTACTCTTTTTGTCTTTAGATTACAATGCATTATACATAAATGAAAAATGCAGTCAATATGCTCTATCTCCCACAAAGACACAACAGCAAGTTTGAGCTGATTTGTAAACATTTAACTGAGAGAGCCATACCCTTCCAGTGACAAGAGGCAGTGCTGCTTCAGTTTTGGTCCTCTCAGCTTCGTCATAGGAGGGCAATGTTGTAGCAACGTTGTATGAAGGAGGAAGGGGGTAAGATCCGTCCTCTTTAAAGGTGAAATTAGCTGTTAAGAGATAAATGTCAAGTCTGGCTTGAGGGGATCCAATGGAATATGCACGCAAAATCAAATGAGGCATATCAAAGGCAAGGTCGTTCAGAGGTTCAAAGTATGGCTCCATAAAACTGAATGAAATGGTTGCCAAGGACAAATGTATCATGTACACTTGTAACATGAGTATCCGTGGCCCATGACTGATACCAATGTAGGCTAACCCTGATTACTGTCCAAGCAACTCCAAAAATCATTTGACGTAACAATTGTAAATAACCGCCAAGTTAGAGAGCTCTCTTGCAATGGTTGGCACTCATGGAGTTTTAACTCAATATATTGTCAAGCTTAATCACAATGCTAAACTGTAATTATGTCTCCCTCCTGGCAATAGGATCACTTACCTTTTTTGCTGTTATCCTTGCATCAACATATCCCTAACCATCTCTAAGGGTTGAAGCACTGAGCGGCTGTTTATCAAAAATTCAGCAGATAGTGCTAAAACAGGGAATACCTATAGATTTTGAATTACCGGGATGAGGATGTGCATTCTGTTTCAGTGCAGGGCAGGCCGAGATTGCAACCTATGTCTATTAACGTTACCTGCATTGTCCGCTGCAATGCTGTTGTACGGCGGAGGGGCGTCGGGTACTTCTTGAGACACTTCGCCTGTCTCCTCTTCATTGGTGAGCTATTAAAGAGACGAAACAATCTTCTCAAAGTACCTTATGTTACAAAATAACCATGTCGTTACTAACAATAGGTGAACACTTACTCTAAATTCCTACACACATACAACAGAGGTCGAATATATCTCTTGAAATGTTGTCGGCTAGTTTGACAACAGTCTGCTGAAATTAACTGAAAACCGACCACCAACCAACTTTTTTGGCAAATCGGTAAAAAGGGCAAAGCATGACCAGAGCACCAGCGAAACTACAAACTGTAAGCAGAATATCATAACCTAAGAAATAAAATGACCCAAATGCTAAGCGCTGACTAGATCTAGTGGTTGGTAGGGAGTGCACTGATGTATCAGCAACGCAATGGAACATCTTTTACGTGAGTCTTGTTTTGAGCCGTCCTCCCCAACCAAGCTAGTAGCATGACACCGATTTCAAGCTAACGTTAACGTCGTAAGTGTTCTCAATACATAGTTATGTGGAAAGATTATACCACTGATTGGTGAACAGAGACTTCTACAATATGCGGCAAAATGTTTGACAATATGCCAATTAAATCCGGCTAATTCCGGATCGATTGTATTACTCGGCCTGTAGCAGCTAATTTAGCTGAACAATCCACCTAGCAAGCAGCCAATATTGAAAGTAGAAGCCGTCGCGTACAAGTTAGCCAACACTCCTCGAATATAGGCTATCCATACCTGCTGATAGCCACTCCGTTGCTCGGTCATTCTTGGGACCTTGCTGTATCACTTAAAGCTCGTTTCCCAATTTAATATAGACTGTCAAAAAGGTTAAATTGGATCAACAGATAATCCACAGTCTGACGTCTTCTCCCCTACTCCTCTACTCTACTCCACCCTTTCAGGAAGTCAGAGTTGATTCTGTTACGTTACGTAGGGCAGGCTGATGCAGTGTTGTCGCTTGCTAGCTAGTAGCTACATAATCCCAAGAATGGTGGCAAGCAGGCTGCCTGGCCTACATTCAAAAGTTCCCTGTGGCAGTAGGTGTTACATAACAACATATCCACTTCTTGTAGGGCTAAGATAATAAAGACTCCTGATCCGTTTTGTAATTATGCAATGCCAAAGCGCTTTATTTAGTGTATGAAGCATACAAAAAGTAAGAAAATAATGAGTAAGGCAACATGGTGAATCAAGTTTATGATGAAAAGTAGGCACACTAAACATGTAGGCCTATGTTTGGAATTCACAACAGATCAGTTAACACATCAAAATCAAATGGTGATAGACTATCTGACTCAGATCAGTGCAGACGCAGTATACATGATCCTCATCTGGTTATTGCTCCACCAGTTTATTGTGGACATGCATCATCCCTGTCAACCAAGAAAAAAACATGAATAATGGTTATCATCACATATCTCTTTTCAACAAAAGAAAAATCCAAATAAATCAACTGGTTAAAATGGAATTACCATAAAATAGAACAAATGGAATGAACCATCACTTAAGTAAATACTTGCGTATACAAGGAATTTGGTCTCGGCATTTATCCCATCCGTGAATTCGTGAGCACACAGTGAACACACAGTGAGGTGAAGCACAGACTAACCCGGAGCAGTGAGTTGCCTTGCTACAGCGGCGCTCGGGGAGCAGTGGGGGGGTAGGTGCCTTGCTCAAGGGCACTTCAGCTGTGGATGTGGGCATGGGAGAGCAGTGCTCAACCACTTCCCCCGCCCACATTTTTCCTACTGGTCGGGAATTGAACCAGCAACCCTTCGGTCCTAGCCCGAAGCCCTAACCAGTAGGCCACAACTGCCCCACAAAGTGAAGATGTTGCTGTAATACAAGTTGCAAGGGATAGATATGTCTGCTAACTACAATATGCTGTAAGATCCTTCACATAACATCACCGTGGTTTGATTACCTTTGAAGTATTTCACTGTTTTGACTCTTAGCTCTTGGGTGGCATCTTCATCACACACAAAGATAGTTTGGGGGTGCTGCTGGAATGCAGACACAGTCCACATGTGGTTCACTCCCTCCTCTATGGCCTTGTACAAGGCAAATGCTTTGTGTGCCCCTGTTATGAGGATCATGACCTTCAAAATAGAGACAGAATGTTACCCCTGAATTATCCAAACTAGGTGGGCTGCAAGACTAAATAACAAAAAAAACTTGTTAGTGATACCTCAGACATTAAATTTGTACCAGAGTGACCACTGACCAAAGCAGCAGTGGCACCAGTAGACTAGATATTGTTTATTGATCTCATTGTGTCTTGGAGTGCCTTTAAACATTCTGTTTTTAACTTAACTTTAGGCTCTTTCTTTACTATCATTTAGCAACATTTGGTTTGTTATTGTAAAACTTAATTTCAAAGAAAGGATGTGGAACTGTGACAAAATGTCCATCGCTCTTGCTGTCTGCTGCACAAGGCAACTTTTTTTCAGTGTCGTTGCCGGCCTATGTTACAGACTGGCAGACTCCCACTGATATTGAGCAACACATTTTTATCTCGAAAACTGAGTGTATCAGCAAGCACCGTGTCATAAACATCCAATCAGACCATTAGGAACTGGTAATGAGGGTGCCCAGAGGCAACATAACTCTGAAAGTCGCTTCTGATTTATCATCACCATACGGTTGTGCCACAGTAGGCCAAATATAGAATCCCATTCCATCTGTGGGCATCACACTTCACATGCATATAGACAAGGAAAACTGGCAGAATAACCTCTCGAGCATCCATGACTGTGCCCACGCCCACAGTGAGCGCCATGGTGGGCACTTTGGAGAGATCTCCATCAAAGAACCGGGCATTGGCCAGGATGGTATCCATTGCCAGGGTCTTCACTCTGGTCCTGGAGACAAGGCTAGACCCAGGCTCATTGAAAGCAATGTGGCCATCAGGTCCGATCCCTGCCACACACAGAATTATACTTGGTTTTATTTGTCTCAGCCATAGCCTGTGTAGGCTACTTCACCAAGTATTTGTTTATTGCTCTTAATATAGAATAGAATTAAATAGGCTATCAAAACATACATCTCCATATGAGGGAGGATAGCATGGCAGTCACGGTTCCAATAATCTTACCCCCAACAAAGAGATCAATCCCTCCAGCAGCTTGGATCTTGGCCTCAAAATCCTGGCACTCTTTTTGCAAGTCTGGGGCATTGCCATCTAGGATATGAGCATTTTCTGCTCTTATGTCAATGTGCTTAAAGAAATTATTCCACATAAAAGAGTGATAGCTTTCCGGATGGTCTCTCGGCAGCCCTGTGTAGTTCAGTAAATGCTTTTAATTGATATAATTTTCTCCATAAGGAATGCATATAATGTACTCTGGTCTCATTTTTACTGGGTCATTCTATGATATAGCAGGCTTACATACCAACATACTCATCCATATTGAATGTTTTGACATACTGGAAGGAAATCTCCCCCTTCTTGTAGAACTCAATTAGTTTCTTGTAACATCCCAGAGGTGTACCTCCTAAAATAAAATATGAATATACATAGGCCTAAACTCAATTTGTATCAGCCATACATCAGTGAATAAATGTATAAAATACAAAGGAATTATGAGACCTCACCTGTTGGAAGACCTAATATAAAGTACTTGTTCGGACCGGGTTTAAACTTTACGATTCGGTTCCTGATGTATTTCGCAGCCCACTCACTGGTTTGATCATAGTCCTCGAGGATGATCAACTTCATTCTTTACAATGTAGTAAGAAACCAGTTCGACACGGAGTACAACTTACTTCGTACAGTCTAGAAATGAGATACCTTTCTAACCTAAGACAACCTCTTACTAGACTTTACCCTGTCGTAAATGACCATTACCTTTATTGAGCAGACAGCTTCACACTAGCCTGCTTTGTACTACAGCCGCGTAGAAAGCGTTAATCTTTCAGAAGAAAGAGCCTACTGTTCTTTATCTACATTTAAAATGTATTGCAACCCCATGGCATTTATTGTTATCTAAAACACAACGTTTAAATCGTTCACACACGATCCTTTCGTGCTACTTACGGGAAAACAGGAACTAACGGTCATATGACTTCTAGGGACACGAGGGAGGTCGATTGGCTGATTCAGATCTCTGAATTCTGGAAGGCGGACACAGGCGCTTGCACGCGCACAAATATTGAAACACAAAGGAGGACAAGTTATCTTTTAAGGTCAATATTTATTAAAACGAAAGTTCGACACAGACCTCAACAGTTTAAGCTCACAAAAGAAACGCCAGTATGAATACCACTTTGTCAATAACCAGGCTTATTGCATTATGCCTTCACTTTTTTCCCAAATGAAAAGAAAGTACATGCACAGGTGGCCATAATTTCTCAGACTGCCAAAACGACCCGAAGCATGGCTATGGTGGAATGACTAAAGAGCAACATTTCTGGGGAAACATGAAGAGAGAGAGAGAGAAAAGGAATCCAGCTTCAGTCAAGGTCCATGTCAGGTTTGCTTTCCGCCGATTCTGTGCCTTCGGCGCTCGGAGTTTCGGAGCCGGGTTGCTGGGTCTCGTTGGCCTCCTGCCCGTTGACTGGTCCATTCTGCTCAGGAGTCTTGTCGTCCTTAGGTGCCTCCACTTTAGGCTTGGGTTTGGTCAAAATTGAATTACAGGAAGAATACAATTCCTGGGAAGATTTGGGGAAACGATAGCTTTAGTTATTCTTTCCATGGTTATTGTTCTCAATATTAGTTATTACTGTAACAGTTCCACCAAGTTTCATCGTCAGCACTTTAGTATTCTTTACCATCATTCAAAATGTACTTCTAGTAAAACATATTTTTACTCAGGATGTAACTGCTACCAAATTTAATTTAAAGAACATTTCCATTGCCCTTACTACCAAAGATGACCTCTATGGACTTGAGGGTCATATGTTGGATGATCAGAGGACCAAATTCCACCTCTGCTTGTAGTTGTGTCCTCACCTTTGTTTTTGATTGTATTTCTGTAATCTTCACAGCAGGATCCACAGACAGACTCTGCTTACTCTGCTGGTTCATTTTGCTGTTCATCCAGATCATGGCCTCCCCCACCAACTTGTCTGCTTTGTGGACTTCAGCCTCCTCCAGATGTTCATACTGCTCCTCCTGAAAGGAGAAGGAAAAGTTTAAGGTCAGTTGTGTTTTGAGTCTCAAAAAGGCTTTGGTCTAGCATCATGTTTGTAGCACTTGGTCTTATATCTTGCTTTACCAATACTGAAAGGGCAGTGGTAAAGATATGGAGAATCTACACAAAAATGAAACCGAACACGTCAGTGTTTGGTGCACCTTCACACTTGGGACCAATGATGTATGAATAAATCCATGTGTGGTCACCATTCAATCTCTTATTAGTGTCTAAACAGTTTTGTATATACATTAATGTAATTAACAGTCACAAAATGATTGAACCTACGGATCTAAACATGGTTCTTTTATTAACCCTTCCCTGTTAGACAAGTGGCCTAAGTCCCTGAGTCCAATTGGTGATAATAGCATGTTTGCAGTGCGCTTTCGAGATTACAAACCCAGATCTTGGTCTTACATCTAGTCTAAAAGATCAACCAGTTTGCAACTGAATCCAGATCTTGACGAGTACAGAGGTGCGTTCAAATTCGCAAACATAGGTGAACATTTGCAAACAAGTTCACTGTTTGCCTTGAGTTTTTGCCGAACGTTTGCAAACAGTCGGAGGAGGTAGTTCTCCCCGAACATACAGTGGAGCTGGGAGTGGGCTTGACGAAGGTAACAATGCAATTACCGCTACAATGGAATGTTAACACCAAATCTTTAGAAAAAACATGTTCACCACAAATGTTTGCCAAATTGCCGAAAACCCACCCCAGGTGTGCATAAGGAACCATCTCACTCCGGACACCAGCAGAATGTCTTGTTAGTAGTGGTCATGCTCTGTGACCTTTAACATTACAGCCATCTGACATGTACCTTAGTTTTGTAGGCTTCAATGATTTTCATATACTGTTGAATCTGTTTGCCAAGCTCCTCAAATGCTTTCGGTCGCATCTCAGATTCATGGTATCTGTCTTGAACAGGCTGACCAAGTTTCTGGAAAAGTGAAGAAAGAGATTCATATATTTGGCCCCCTCGTAAAAAAAGCAGAATGGGACTGTAGTTTTGAAAGTTTTCTGTTTTACCTTAAGATCTGCCAGCTTGTCAATGTACACCTGTTTTGACTGGTCTTCTCCCTCCTCATACAACCAATTCTCTGTGTCCTCCAGCTTCAGAGAGAAAGCATCCCGATCCTGAAAGGACAAGATCAAAGACATCTAATTAATTAACTCACTCAACTCAGGGTAATACATCAACAACAACAAGGGACCATTTCTGATGTCTGATCATTCAAACTGTTATACTTCAAGTATAGTATAACAAAAGCACTTGCAAATCAAGATGTACGGACAGAACAGTTACCAATTAGAGTGATAAAACAAAAAACGCTGTTTCACAACCCAACATTATGATGACCAGTTGTAAACGTACAAACTCAACCAATGCTATCTGTTCTATTTATACAGCTGCTGACATTATTTCTCTCTTTTCTCTAATGAAATGGTGACAATTGAACTTTCATGCTCATATCTGTCAAATGATATGCTGTAGGAGAGATTTTTCTGTAGGAGAGAGTTTTCTAACAACTACTGCAGGGTTAAAATAATTTTTCTTTATTGTCTGGGCGTATACTTTTTTTAAATATTCAACAATTATGGATGGTAACACCTTCACATGCTTCACGGCATGTACTTGTTGATTGTTTGAATTAAACCTTTATTTAAGGTTAAACCCCACAAATCTGGATGTCTATAAATCAAGGGAGACATGTACATGGAACACTTTGGCATAGGTAAGTGTGCAATTTAGATTGCAATTTAGAGATTGTTATCATGTAGTATGAGCAGGGTGTTGCCTTCAGGAGATCGAGAGATAAACAAAAGTTGATTTAAAAGGGCAACTAAGAAATGGCTGGGTGTGTCACACTGTAAAAGTCCTAGAGTATTATGTAATGCTGTAGGATCTTTACATTTAAAATGACAAGAATCCAGGTTCTTTCTTCCACAGCCTAGAATCTGTTCTTGTGATTTCTACAATAGTAAAAAGGCAGCAAGTTCAAATATTTCAAAGAAATGTCCCTCAACAAGCAAACAAACCATGGCTCATGCATGTAGATTTGGTTGCCGGAACGAGGCAGAGAGGTTGGCTGGCACATGCAAGAGAAGTACAAGCACGGTGCCTCCTTTGAATTTGGCTCTCAAGGCCATTGTCATGAAAGCTGCCACTGAATTGGCCTGTCGCTAAGCCCCGCCCCCCCATTGTTACCATGTGAAAGGGTGGCGCTTAGCGACAGGTCAATTGGCCATCTTTTTCTTCAATGCGTTCCTAAATATAACCGCAAAAGCACACACAGCCCTAGGATATCTTGTAAGTCCATGTTTTCAGCCATTACAATGCGCATTGCCTCTCTGAAATGAACTTTGAGGAGTGTACTCACGCTTTCACTGATGAACTTCTCGTACAGGCCGTGGAGCTTGTCTCGCATGTCGTAAACATACTCCTCCACGCTGTTCTTTGCATCATTGCGCTCTTTCTCCAACTTGTCCTGCATTATCATCTTTCCCTGTAGTCAAAATAAATATGAGATCAAGTCTTGACATAGCAACAGACATGACAATCCAGGTGATTGAGACAAACTGTCATTTGACAAGGCCACCTTACCTCGTTTTCGACAAAGAGGTTCAGCATATCGTTGGCCAGCTGCCATTGTGGACTGTTCTCAATGGGAAGCTCGTGTATTTTTGTCTTGACTTTGGGCTTCTTGGCCTGTGGTGGCTGGTCAGACTTCTTCTCTTGTTTTCCCTCCTCTGCTGGTGAAGTCTGGAGAAACAATCACATTTATGTTCAGTACCTAATTAGTGCTTTTCATATAAAGTAACAAATTCCGTTTACAAAAAAAACCCTGATATAATTGGCAAACATAATGCATCAGTAACTGACACGGGTGTTAAATCAATGTCACAGGAGACAAAGATGGTGCCCGTTTCCATGTCAACCAAACACTTGACACATTACCACCAGCCGGCTCTACAGCAGTGTCTGAGCAGAGATGCAAAACAGTAATGAATGAGAGGATGAGAAAGTCTGCCGGACTAGCCTAGGCAAGGCACAGCACTTTTACTTCTAAAGCACATTTCATACACAGGGCAGCTGAATGTGCAGTGTCAAAACATAAAAAGATAAACAATAAATTAAAAGTAGGTTAAAAGTTAATATGAATGGAATAAAACAACTAACACAATAAAATAGATACTTAGTACAAGATTAAACATGGTAAAATAACTAAATGGCAAAAGAAAGAGTGCTATAAAATACAGCATTAAAGCAATACAACTTATAGAATGAACTAATAAAACAAGTTAAAATAAACAAAGAAACAACAAAACAACAAGCCTAGGATCTGCTCATCTCATATTACTGCTCTATGGTCTGACTGACTTACAACTGAATACTGTATTGAGCACTGTACAATTTCATTGTTTAAGAATGATGACACTAAATGGTTAAGGGGTGTAAAGTCGGTTTGGGAGTAAATGAGAACATCATTTTGAAACATTTTATCACAAACCATTAACCATAATCAACATCTTATTCAATGCAATAGTATGATTTCAATACCAGAAATATATCTCAGTTAATGTCATTAGCAGGTCACATTTGGAACCAAGCTTGCACATTCTTCTGTTGCTATGGTTTCCCCACGATGTCAATATGGAATGTGGCCATCAATAGTGGATGTCACTGAATGTTTGCTGACTGTGTGCCAAAGGGCATCTAAAATTATGCATAACAGTTTGAAATATGTAGCTGGGTTAGTAGTCTGCTGGAAACCTACCTCCATTTCGTCAGTTTCAGCTTTCTTCTCTCCATTCTCAGACTGACCATCACCTTGGGCTTTTGTGTCCTCGGGATCAGTCTGCATTTTGTTCTAAACAATAAAACAGAAATTACATTTCCTTTAACACTATTATATCACCAACGTGAATACAATTATTACATTTCACATCTAAATGTAAAGAAAAATGTGAAGTGAAATATGCATTCACAGACAATGTGACCAATTTAGTTTGTATACCAAGACCCCAACAGTGCAGTACCTCTTCCTCCTTTTCACTGCTGGGCTGTTCCGTCTCCATTGGCTCTTCTGCCTCATCCGATTTCTGCACCTCCACAAGCGACGCGCTGGACACGCTGAAGATGCCGTGGACATTAATGCGCACTTTAACTTTAACCTTTGAACTCTCACCTGTGGCCTGAGGGACCACCTTCTGGATCACATACTGGCCTACGGAGCGAGAGAAAAACATGAAGTGTGATTCATTTTATCCTGCAATGAATTTGAGAGAAAAGATTGTAAAATTACTTGAGAAATAAAGATTGACTGAAAGATTGAATTTCGTGCCGGTCTCCTTGCCTATTGTGGGGTCTGGATAAGGCGTGTCCTTGGGGCAGTTGTAGTAAGCCTCAAGGGAGAAAGGCTCCTTTCGGTAGAAGGTCAACACTTTGGAGAATGGGGCGGCGTGGTTCTTTGGGAACACTTCACAATCGCTGAAATGAACATGCAGCAGATCAACAAATACAGTAGATGAGACATTCGTCACACAAATCAAATAAAGCATAAGTCAAAAGGAGCAATAACATGTGGTGTGGTGCGGACAACCTAGACCAGAATCAAAACATGACATACCTCACTCCTTCCTCAGCAGCGGAGTTCCATTTAAGAGAGATTGGGTAGGAAACCACATCAGTGATCGAGAACTCACGGACTTTGAAAGCAGGAGACAAGATAGCACACTGTAGAGAGCATGAAAGGAGAGAGAGGAGTAGTTAATACATGGATGAGTTCAGGTTTTGCCATTATCAACATCAATACTTTACAAGGCTCCACACAAAAGGCTTCAGCATCGAAAATTACTTCAAATATATGTAGGTACATACGTGTGTAAATTACTCGTCTATCTGAAGTCTTATACAGCGTGTGATTCATGTTCATTCTACCTTTATTCATTAAAAGCCTGTGAGACAGCTGGATTAACACTGCGGAAATGAGTAGCTACAGCACATGCTGAGTAAGTGCTGTGGCTAGAAGGAGCTGCCACTGAGGACCAGAGGGAGAAAAAAAAGAAAAGGAAACGGACCTGTAGCGCACATCCTCTGGCCACCGCCTCGTCTGCATTTAGAGTCGTGCTCAGCTCCTTTCCAAAGAATTTGCTGATTCGCTCTTTGACAGAGGGGATTCTGGAGGCTCCACCCACGATTTCCACCGCATATATGTCCTCGTTCTTCAGGTCTGCTCGAGCACAAAAGAGAATGATGTCAACACAGCAATGCCCCCTCAGACACTCTCACAGCCACGCCCAGTGGCACTCGCACGCACGCACGCATTCAGTTCATCAATCAAGGCCCTGTGCTACTCACTTGCTTGTTCCATTAAACTTCTCAGGGGGGCTTCCACTTTGTTCAGAAGGTCGGTGCACATTTCTTCAAACTGAGCCCTGCAACACAAACACACATAGAAATTAAGTTAAGTCAGCATCAATAAAACAAATGCTAGACAAGTAAATAAACCATTGACATTTTGGGAATCTTGTCAATACCCAGTTGTAATTTTTTTTTTTTTTTACAATACATATTATTAAAAACATTACTCACAGACACATTCTTAATCTTTTTCCATCAAGTACTTGCCTGTTTAACTTGCTGGAGACATCAATGTCATTCATGAAGCACTCAATATTGAGCGGGAGGTCAGAGGCGTTGGCACTCATTAGCTTCTTCAGTTTCTCACACTCCTGATAAAGGCGCACCAGGGCCCTTGGCTTTGACCTCACGTCCAGCTTGTACTTTTTAGCAAATTCCTCACAGAAGTGCTTCACCAGCATCTCATCAAAGTCCTTGCCTCCAAGCTGTGGGTCGAAAGCGGTTGCTAGGACCTAGAGATAAATAAAGTGAGAAATATACATGGGAAACTGGAAATAAAATGATTGTCTATGCATGTGCAATTAACATCAGTGACAAGTATAACTCTCTGCACTCTCTGTTCCTAACAAGGATTATTCATTTTTGATTATTTCATTCTCACTGGGTGTGTGTTTATAACAGGACTTGTCATAACTTGACAAAGGCATTTACCTTCAGCTTGCCTTTGTTGAAAGCACACACAGACACTTGGTAGCCAGAATGCCCCAGGTCCACAAACACCACAGTTCTGGGCTTCTCCTCAGGGTTGGGCAGGTCCTGCTTATAGATACCGTAAGCCAAGGAAACTGCAAAACAAACCAATGCAGTGAGCAAATCTGTCAATTAAGTTGTGTATGCTAATGTTTACAAACTCTCTGTGCATGTAGATATGTTTCCTGTGTGCATGCATGACCAACAGTACCTGCAGTGGTTTCATTCATGAGTCTCAAGCAATTCAGGCCAGCAATTTGTGCAGCATCTATAACAGACCTTCTTTCAGCATCAGTGTAGTAACCTGGGACCTGAGTATCACACACAATAACAATGTAATTAGCTTGAGAAACAGAACACAGTACGAAGTGTGTACAGTGCAATGCATTGTCAGAGTGCACAACGCAATACAGACAGTAATTCACTCACAGATATAACACAGTCTGCAACAGGCTTTTTCAGAGCACTTTCAGCAGTCTCTTTCATCTTGGTCAGCAGCATGGCAGTAACCTGTTCAATGCTGAACACCTTCTCCTCCTCCATGTACATCACCTAGGTTTAAGTAAATTGATAATGTTATTGGCATAAGGAAAATACATATCTGGCATTTCACCAGTAAAATATTCACATTAGTTATACCAGTCGAGCAAAGCTTAATCTAAGCTTAATCACACGCACCAACATGTTTGAATACAACTATGACAGAAAAGATTATTTACTATTGAAAATAGCCACACCTTTCCTAAAATTATCTACACCCAGCACAACTGCAGAAGAAGTGCTGCTCATGCAGTTCAAGGCCCAGATGGGCTGGATGTCTATGAGTATGTTTACATGGGACAAATTGGGATAGAATGGTGTAAAAATCGTGTTTAAAAATAACATCTCTTACCTTGATGCCAGTTGTCCCTGTTGGCATCTGAGCAATGTCATAAACCAGGCTTGATTTCATATTCTGAACAAATGGATCTGAAAAGGCCCTGCCATGGAACCGCTTAAAGCCTTGGACCGTGTTCTTGCAGTTGGTAACAATCTGAATGTATTTTTTAAAACACAGATAAATACATTAGCAAAATACACAGGCCCATTTCTGTTACTTAAACTGGCAAAGATGCTCATTCACCGTCACAAACAATTAGTTTTTTTCCTCAGAGCGCGCTCTAGTCATTCAGTCAACACGTCAATGTAATATTCCTCTAATATAACCGTTCAACTAATGTTATAGTTGACAAGAGATCTCACCTGGCTTTTTGCTGCAGCACCGATGAAGCGATTTCGTGGGCCAAAGGACACAAATGCTCTGAAACGCACAAATATACATTTTTAAACCATCTTGGCAACCAACTCCTGTCAACACAGTTTATCAGGAGATCAGTCAGGTGTTCGGCTATCAGCTATCGTTATTGATCTTAGATGTAAGGTATGCCCATAGCTCGTCAACCTGCCTATTGGTGGATTTGACATCGTTGGCGCTCCCATGAGGCACTCCATTTACTGTAACGTTAACATTGGGCCTTTGCATCAATCGCATTTCCTTAGTCAATATCCTAAGGGTACATACAGTTTAGACAAGTCGGTTCATCACATTGTAGCAGTGGCTGGCTATCTTAAATTAGCCATCTTACCACATTCTCGAACAATGTTGCTCAACCTACGAGCTAGCCAGCTAAGCTATTCCCTTCAAGCTAGTAAGCTAGCAAGCCTACAAACCAATACAAAAGCATGTTTCGCAGACAAAAATACCCGATGGAAAAAAACAAGCGCTTCTTCAACACGTTCTTTAAGACCAATGAAATGTAAACATCTTCTTTCAAGGTATACTTACGGAGTCAATCGGTCGCTGTATTCGTTAGCTACCGTCTCAATACCCCCAGCTCGGGCTACTGCAATATAGCAGTTCAAAAAACCAACGTCGAATCCAACGACAGACATCTTATCTCAGTTTGTAACGTTACTTACAGAAGTTGCTCAAGACAAAACACTGTTAACAGTCCAAAACCCAATATCTGCTTCTTTTTTTAAAAATAATTCAGTGGCTGGATGGTTAATTCATTATCCCTTATAACTGCATTAGGCAGCTAGCTAGCTCTGTATCAATGTATCAAGCTCACTCGCCGGTTTCTCATTGAAGACAGCGTGACAGAGTACATAATTTCCGGTTTGGAAGCATCACGAAAATTCGAGTACTTTCTCCGGGAAGTCAAAATAAAAGTCTTTCCTTACTCTCTGGACCGCTTAGTGCCACGATTAAATGTCAGTTTTAATGATTAATCTAATTATGTTATTACATTAATTTTACCAAGGTAAAATAATTATTACACCACCTATCATTTTTTAATAGCGTTTGCTGATGAGTACCAGGAAGTAGGAAGTCACTGACCATACAGTATTCAACCTTGTTTTAGGACTATACTATATTAAGATCAGAAACTTTTCACATTTCTCCTAATTTCCACATACTTCAACAAGAATCACAACACTTTCTGTGCACCTATCCTATTCTTTCAGATAAACCTCAGTGATGACACTTTTGACAGTGTGCAAAATGTTCAAGAAACAGCCACATCTGCAGCATAACACCTCCAAGACCAAAGAGACAGCAGTGGATGTCCGGAGGACTAGCAAGGCACACTATGCTACCAGTCTCCAGGGGGTCATCCCTATGTTCCCCGCTCGGGGTTAGGGTTAGGGTTTTAAAAAAGGGTCCTATCTTCCCCGGTCTCATACAAAGCGGGGAACATAGGTACGCCTCCGTCTCCAGGCATTGAGGGAGTCGATGTGAAGGTGGTCAGGGCCTACAAGTACTTAGGGTCACAACTGGATAATTGGTCTTGCCAGCAAACACCAACACACATTTCAGAGGGTGAAGCAGTCTTCCTGCAAAAAAAAAAAAACCCTGGTGATCTTCTACCAGTCAGTTGTTGCCAGCTTTCTCTTTCATGCTGTATTTAGTTGGGGAGACAGTTTTAAGAGCTACACCATGGGAATGCTCAGGTTGAGAGCTGGCTCTAGTTCTTATCAAACTGCTGTCCTTCATACAATACATGTACAAGGCAGGAGTATGTTTAGACTTTTGTTACGATCCTGCCAGGTGCCCCCCCCCCCCCCAGCCTATATATTTTCAACTCTGCTCAAAGACAGGATGAAATTGACTTTTAAACAACCTCTCTGGTCCAACCATTCCATCCTGCAATCCACATCTACTGTACACAACATCTATCTGCATCATAATGGTCCTTCCGCCCTGCTTCCACCTGTATGTTCATTCTGAATGTGTGGACGGGGGCTGTACATCACCTCAAGAAGTGAAGATGATTCCACAGTGTACATCACTGCTGGTGAAAGTAATCTGCTGTAGACAATTGTACTCAAAAACTAGATGTACCGCATGGCGGTACAAAATATGACCGCCGCTCAGTCCTGTACATCCGTTCCGCGAAAATAAATCACACTTCAATTTGTCTCCATATTTTACTCCATCCCCCACTCTTGAAACTTTTGTGTATGCTTGTTTGGCATGCCTGAGTGTGTGTGTGCGGCTGCACAGAAAGTAGCCTACTGGTGCTGAAAAGGTGAATAGATTGTAGAATAGCCAAAGAAGATGTAGCATCGTTATAAAACCTTTAAAATCTCTAAACAATCACAAGTAGGGCAGTTCATCACAGTTCATCCATTGCAACTGGATTGATGAAAGGTCACTTACACCTGTAGGCTACATTGTATTTGGGAAAAGCAAAAGGTATCAGCATAATGTTATTTATTTATTTATAAACAAAAACATCTCTGTCAGTTCCATGCCGTTTTCAACAGCTATCAAAAACAAAGGTATTTTTGGATGGATGGATTTGTTGTGAATGTTTCTTCTTCTACTTAAGATTTTAGTCATCTTTAGTTCATGTAATACTTTATTGTCAATGCACAAATTAAGTAACAGTAGTCTGAAACGTTATTGTTAATGCACAAATTAAGTAACAGTAGTCTGAAACGAAATGCTGTTTTACATCTAACCAGTGGTGCAAATAACTGACATGTCCAAATGAGCCTTGATGAAATGTGTCGCTAGACTGTTCATACACATTTTAACGGGCCAAAGTTGAAGAGCTGAGGTCCATGGCTAGTCTGGCTTTCACCAGACCAAGCTCAATCTTTTAAGAAATCAAAAACTAAATAGCGGGCAGATCAGGCTGGGTTCAACCAGCCTAGTCCATAGGCACCCGATATTGTTTAATTTTCCGATTGAGATTTCCACGCTCTGGCTATTCTAAATGCAAAAATGCATCAGGGAGTTATGACAAAACTGTAACTAACAAACTAGATCCTAATAGAAAGCTGTTAGCTTCCCTAAGCTACAGGTAGGCTTATAAGGTATAGGCCTATTTAGAACATAAATTATCAATAGGCTATGCTGGCGACACAAATAATCTCCTTTGGAAACCAATGGTTTACGCCTTACAGGATCAAGCGGACTTAAAACTGCCATATCGTGGCAAAAAGTTGTAATAAAATTCACGCAGCTCCATAAGTCAAGGAAAGCGCGAATGAAGTTATCACCCCTGGTGACGAAACGTAATTTTTCCGTAAAAGTCTAGTGGGGCTACATACCCACCTAATTTCATGTGCCCCGGTGGTTCAGGTGTCCCGGGAATCGTTGCCCAAAAATTCAGGAAGTAGATGACGGGGGTACGGGGGGAGGGGGGGGGGACTTTGACAATCCCTATATGACCGCTTCGCTAGCGAAATAATTCCATGTCTTAACCAGTG
This sequence comes from Alosa sapidissima, assembly GCF_018492685.1. Lineage (NCBI taxonomy): Eukaryota > Metazoa > Chordata > Actinopteri > Clupeiformes > Clupeidae > Alosa > Alosa sapidissima. The sequence continues at coordinate 22,669,155 of NC_055976.1, read as the reverse complement.
ATGCACCAAACTTCAACATAGAAACGTAACTAAGCACACACAGGGCATTCTTTTTCATAAATATTTTTATTAGGTAATCATACAGGAAAAAAGACAACTTGAAGAGACAGGGTTCTCCAGGAGATGTTGATTGGATTTACTCATCGGCTGCACTCTTCTCAATATCACTGATGTTCTTTCTTTTGCCTTGTTCATGGACACGGTTTGCCCAGGTGTATGTCAGGTACGTAATGACCACAGCTGTAATAAGAGAAAAAACAAATGATAACTTGAATTTATTTGCAAGGCACTGCAAATTGGGCTTGCTCAGGTGCGGTTCACCAACGGGAGCAGACAGTGATATGGTGCGTTGAACTCGACTTAATCCAAGGATTCCAACAGTGCCTCATTTTTCAACATTGGGCATAAGGGTCACAGTGTATGTGCATTAACGCACATTGCACATTGTGACACATGGTCCGAAGATCATGCATGTCAAATTCTGTAAAGATCGGACAAAATTTGTGACCTGTAATCCTTCGATAAAAATCCAACATGGCGGAAATAGGATGCATTGAACTCTGCTTGATCCAAGGATTCTAACAGTACCTATTTTTTTTTAAATCGGGCCTAGGGGTTAGGGGTGGGCGATATGGACGAATAATAAGATCAATATTTTTTGTGATTTTGACGATAACAATAATTTGACAATATCCTTTAAAAACTTGTTTTTAATAGTCCGAGTTACTTTACAGCACATTATTTATGAATCACATCATTACAATAATAACCAATAACCTAACCTGTGACTTTACTTTTTAACCAAATCAACCAATGCAGTCACTCTACGACATTTCCAATTCTTCCAATTCACTGGTATTGAGGGTCTCTAGTAGCCCCTCCTCTCCCCCTTGGTTTTGACCCCCCTGTCTCCCCCCTTCCTCTTTCCTGTCTAATATCTTTATGGAGCGAGGTAGGTTGACTGATTGCAGCCTCATAAGCAATCTTATAAATATTTATATTAAATATTGTCATCCATAAGATTGCTTCACTTTATATTGTTTGTATTCAGTTTACGTATATTATTTGCAAGTTATTTTTGTGAATTTACTTTTTAAATGCATTGTTTACATAGATAGATAGTTAGAGATAGATAGATAGATAGATAGATAGATAGATACTTTATTGATCCCCAGGGGAAATTCAAGAAAAAAACATGTTTACGTCCGTCTAGCCACATGCCAAAAATAGCCCTACAGCGATGTACAGTAGTTTAGCTAGGTAGCTGGGACAGCACATTAGCAACTTTTTCAGGAGCTATTGGCAAACCCTGTACTGTATGCTTTGCTGTGCGTGTGTGCAGGTATGTTTTGTTTTTATTCTTCACTTTACATGCATTTCTATCCTTGCATGTCTAATATCTTTATGGCAAGAGGAGCTATTGGCAATCTCACCCTGTACTGTATGCTTTGCTGTGCGTGTGTGCAGAATAAAACTTCAGCAGTATCCCGTGCTCGTTTTGGGTCATCTTTATTAATAAATCAACACAACGCAGAAGTCTACCCAGTTACACTTAGGTTTCACTGTAAAAACTAAGCAGGCCTACATCTCAGTTATTTCCCTCTATGCTTTGTTTAAGAGCAATCATGTTGGCTAGAATTCCAAGTTACAGAATAGAAACTAAGGCATTAGCTTATGGCTACGTGGAATGAATAGATAGATAGATAGATAGATAGATAGATAGATAGATAGATAATAGATCCTCAAGGGGAAATTCAAGATGTGACTTGCTCTGCTGAAGCCAGGGGCTTCTCTTGCATACACCTCCTGGATTTAGTGAATGTATGGAGTTTCAATGCGTAATTTGAGTGTTACACCAGTACGGACCGGACCTTTCAGAGTTGGACCAGGGACGATATCTCAAAAGGTCTAGGAGCAGGAGCTGCCCAAAAATTAGGGACCCAGGAATAATAAGATGAAGAAAACTTTCAGCAAGCACACTAATAAGGTAGGGAACTTAAGAGTGTGCTGCTTTCATCAAGCACACTAATAAAATAACGATGCAAAATTGAGGTGATAACATGGTTGAAGGCTTGATAAATTGTTAACTTACGCGGTGACCATTTGAAGACCGATGCTCTGAACCGTCTCCAGACGTTTGGGATACCCTTGGAAAAGTAGTTAGCAAATGCCCTCTGTTCAAAGGGGGAGATGGTGTAGGTAATCACATGCCTAATCCTGGCGAGATCCCCAAAGTGTCGTCCCATTTTATCTAGAGAGCTGGTCTAAAGAGAAACCAAATATATGACACATTCATAGTAGCACGTTACTCACACACAAAACCAATAATGGACAAAACAGAAGTGTGATAAACTAATGTTAGGGTTAATGACAATATTTGGTCAGTGTCCAAAACCTATCAAACAATTGCCAAGTGGATGAGTTAATCTCACAATTAACCCATAACTCCCACCACAACCAACTCACAACAAGTTTGATGGCTGTTCTGAAGATAACGTTAGCAGCTAGCAGCTAGATTCTAGAACTGGCTAGACTGTTGTTCAGATTTGTTACGCAAGTCTGAATTGCGTAACAAGTTCACTGACGTTAGCCAATGTTCTGTTCAGCAGTGAAGTTAACTTAAACTGAAATGAACAGCTTCGGCAGACAAAAACTATTAACATAACGTTTACAGTTTAACGGCTTGGAAAGATAACTACGTTAGCGCGTCCAGTGAGGTTAGCCGAGTTTCACTAAGGTTAGGTTAACGTTAACTTCAATGACACCAACGTTAGCCCTAACCCTTACATGATTTCTGAAAATATTTGCAAACATTAATATTGGGTAAATATTACCCAAACTCTCTGAATGTGCAGTTGTTTAGCCGTGTCACTACATTGCCCTTTGCGTCTAACAGCTAATGCTAGATCTAGAATGTTAGATTCTAGCTTCTAACGTTAACGTCTGGCTCACTTCACCGAAGACCTTGTTTGACATTCGGAACACTGCAAATATCTTACCAACAAGGTAAATTACTTAGATCATAAATACATTGAACGGAGTCTACAACAGGCGTACAGAAATGTCGTTACTTACAATTCAGACAGGTTAGAAAGATAATTTTACTACTGTGCGAAAGACAAACCTTGCTGCTCCTCCAGTTTCAGTATGGCGATGATAGCTGTGTTCGTATGCTAGCTTTATGTTAGCAACACGGCCTACCACAGAAATAAAGTCTGGCTTGATATTACTACTGCCACCAACTGGCCGGATGATAGATCATTACACATACCCTTTTAGATCTTGCAACAGTCTGTTCATCTTACATATTCCTCGAAAGATTATTGACAGCAATCCTGTTGCACTTGGTTCCACTTTTTTACTAGGCATACGTGTAGTGTTGGCTAACTATGTTTTATTATCATTCATCGAGTGTAGATCTAGCCTGTATGATCCAAAGATAATTTCTTGAAGATAGAATTGCATAGTGAGCATGGCATGTAGGTAGCCGAACCTCTCTCCTAACCAGGGGAGGCTGTCAGGTGAAAATTTGGCTGTAACAGTTAACCGGTGTCAGAGAGCCAAGCTTCCTGAAGACATGCATCAAGCAGGATCAACCATAATGAGACAAGCTATAGGATTTTGCTGTTATGAACGTCCTGTTGTATATTATAGCCTATTTCAGGAGATTGCTGTAGTGCAAAGAAGAAATAAAATTGGACATTTACAGCAAATATCAAATAGACCCGAATATTTAGTCCTAACAAACTATTGATTCCTGGTGGGTGACATAAACTTGCCTTTTTTTTTTTATTTAACTTTTTATAACATGAATATTCATTAATATTCCTTTTTTGTGAAATCAGTTATCCAAACAATAACAGTGAATTAACTTACATTGATAGGCATGCCAAACGCATTTAGGTAGACTCCAATATATAATCAATAGGCATTTAGTAATTTCCTTGACAACAATTAACCCAGATTGTCTCCAGAAGGACAACTTATTAAGTGGACTTTATGAACAGGGGGGTAGTACATGAGATTTTTTGTGAACTACAGGTATAAAATTGACAAGTGTAAAAGAGTTTGCACAGGGGCATTAGATTACACTTCTTGATCTGCCCAGATATTCTAAAATTTCGCCGAGACAACAGAATATTCAGAAAGTACCAACAGAAATAAATTAACAGAAATAAATTAACAAAAATAAACATAAAATTATATCAATGGCGATTAAGGTAAACAAAAAAAAAAAACAACACACAGTATCACATAATATTACACATACAAATATAGTTATGTAAGAATGAAATTAATGAAAAATTTGAATGAAAAATATGAATGAAAAATATGAGTGTCCACAAAGTTATAAATAGTTGCACGAGGACTTGGCGAGACTGACCCAAACACCTTACCATTTAAATGCCATTGGATTCAGACACTAAATGATAAGACACTAACAGATGCCAAAATGCTTAATGAAACACCCCTATCTGATGCTAGAGTTTTAGCGGCAGGTGCACTTTGTTGCAATCATCTCCTCATACTCCTTATATGCAATAGAGCCATCATTTTCAATGGTCAAAACACTAAGGGGGTTATATTCTGAGGGGACGCAGGAAGGCCTAGGAACAGAAGAGTCTAGCTTCTCGTAAATTATGTTCTGTACCATGGTGTGCACCGGGGAACCATACATGTAGCCCAATGCCCGTGGGCAAGTACCCTTGCAGTACCTCGGGTTGTACTTGTGAGGAGCGATGATCCAGTGGTCCAGCTTGAGCTGGCTGAAGCTCACCCTGAAGTCATACAGCTCGCAGTCATCCGTCAGGAAGTCGTGCTTGGGGAGGAAGATGGTAATTCTTGGGTCAGGTGTCGGCTTGCCTCTGGAAACGTTCCGTCTCCTCCTCCAGATCCTCCTCGCTGGGCTGAAGCCCATTGGGTGGCTGAATGCGGCGCGTCTGCTCAGCCCACCAGACATGGGTTGGGGGGGCCACCTCTGGTAAGCCAGTTCACTGGTGTCGTTTAGGTATAGCAGGAGCGAAGGGGACCTCAAAGTGAGCTCCACGGGGCCCTTGTGGTCATAGCGGACGCCGCCGTCCACCACGCAGGTGAGGTTGATGAGCAGATGGATGTCCTTCTTGTGCGAGCTGAAGAGAGGGTGCATGAAGGACGTCACGTTCACCTCTACCCACTTCAGGCGGCCTCGTCTCTCCATATGCACCGGGAATGCCACGGAGAAGTGGCTGTTTGGGCAGCACTGCTGGGCCGTGGGGTTGTACTCTTCGATGTCCAGGTAACAGAGCGTGGTGAAGGACGCAGCCTTGTCCTGGTCAAAGGAGTACAACAGGACGGACTTGAGAAGCTGCTCCTGAGGCCTCACTCGATTTAGACTGTAGGAGAGATCCTGCATGAAGATCTCTGCAGAAACACATCAGTAGTCATTCTCAGCAGTCATCATCAGCAGTCACTATGTAAATAGTAACAATTATTACATAGAATGTTATTTTAGCAGAGGTTTTGCTTAAAGTGAATCGTTTGCTGCATATCAGGGCCATAGCAAGCTATTTGAAACTGGTGTGTGTGTGTATGGGGGAAGGGGGGGGGGGGGGGGGGTACAGAATATGTCCAACTCCCCCATGAGGTATATGAAAGAATAATACATACAGAACATTGATTGCTAACAATTCTTGTTTGTAGTTTGTAGCAATCTACCGAATCACCTAATTTGATCGAGCAGAAGAAAGATGGTATGCGGCAGAATGGGTATGGCGCCAACAAATCATGGCCTGGTGGATGCGGAGGTTATAGTGTCAAATATAGCGTTTGGTGAGAGAGAACTGACACACCATGTACTGCTGCTGAGGCAAAATTATGTATGTATGTGTGTAATTCATCACAATCAAATAAAGAGGTACAGAGTGCTACCCAGTGAGATGCAAAATGGGTTTGGTCTCATTCAGAGCATCATCATCGAAAAACTGATTTTAAAATAAATGAATTTATGCTGTTTACTAGAGCTAGAAACAAGATAAGAGTGTGCAAATAACCACTGTAAATGGCTCCAACATGGACAGTCTCTCTGAATATATCTTGGCATTTGACTGGATGATAAACTAGCTAACCTTGTAAACAAACTGCGACAAAAAATTGGTTTCTTCTACAGAAACGTATCCAGTCTCCCTATGCATAGGAAAATAATTGTTGAAACAGGTTTTATGTCATTATTATGTCAGACTATGGAGATGTTATTCATAGAAATGTCCCTGCTTCCTCAAGGTCCTGAACACAGTCTGTTCACTCTGCACACAGATTCATAACTGGTGAATTCATAACTTGCCCTTTATGATTACGTAGGTTAGCCATCTTTAGCAGAGAGGAGAGATAAACATTGTTATTTATCTATCTATAAAGTTATACCATTTTATATTTCAACTATGCTTGAATCAGACTAGATCATATGACTGTTTGATGCTCAAGGTTCCTCATATTCCTTCCAAGCTGGGAGAGTCAGACTTTTGCTATAATGCCCTTACTTCCTGGAATAATCTTCAACGCACTGTAAAGATGAGCTCTTTACTATCCTATGGTCAATTTAGATCTCTAATCACAAACCTTCCCACGTCAATTTGTAAATGCTTTATTTTACAAAAAAAAAAAAAACGTTCTCCTCTCAAATGTCTTCTCATTGTTCATTTTATTTTTGGTGTATTTGCACATTTCACTAGGCTAGGCCTACTACTAATTTTTATACTATTTTCATTGTGACTGTAATTTCAGCATAATTGAAAAAGAGGGCTACCCTCAGTGAATGATCAATGAATAAATAGCCTAAAGGTTGAATGAAAACGTTATCAGGTGTAATAAATAGCCTAAAGGTTGAATGAAAAACGTTATCAGGTGTGATAAAAGGCCAACGCGTTTTCATTTTCTTTTACATCAGTGCACAAAATAGTAGGCTCCCGCCCCAAGGAACCGACAGCGATACCTCATGTCTAGGCTACAACATCAGAGCTTTGACACTACCTAACCTACCTTCATTTTCCTCCAGACATTCATCTCGAGGGGTGATCAATCGCACCGTGTTGTACAGATGACTTGTCTCATGACTTCTCTCCGGTTTAGACGACATTTTGTACAGCCTTTTCATGTACCTGACATATCTTGATTCAGGTTTTGCTCTTGGCGATAAATCATGCCATGGCTCATTATCCGACAATGCCTTCAACAAGGGACTCAAAATACTCCCGTGAACTGTAGGGTCACTCGGTTCTGGTGGCTCGTCGGAAATAGTTTGAAGTGATATGGGTAGCACACCGTGTAGTATGAGAAGTAATATCAATCCGTTTAAGCATCTTGCACAAATCTCTTGAGTCAGAGCTGCCATTGTTGATACGTCCGTCAAAGTTTAGAGATCTACCGACAGTCCAGACAATCAAACTCCATGCCAAACGGTCCAGATTGACAGGTGCACGTAATCAAGGGTGAGAACTCGTCTCATGAACGAGTTTCCCTGTGCTGTGAAGGCAAGTTTTTAAGCATGTTATCTATAACGTTTTAAGCATGTTAACATTAAATGCATGTGATCCCAGATGCATTCTGTGTAATGCATGAGAGCTAATTTGTTAATATCTTGCTTATAGGTTTTGATGTGTCTAAGAATCTGTCTCCTTGAACAAGAATATAGTTGACCAATATCCCATGAGATCAAAAGGGCAACAGAACCTGCATGGGGAAAGTACCAACAACCTGCCCTTTGTGGGGGGGAAACAGGTGGGCATCTTTAAAGCCACACCAAAGAGTTTTTTGTACCTTAAAATAATGTTTCCAAAATTGTTTCCGTGGTTCATCAACTCGTAACAGGGTGAACGGCACTTCTGCATTCGTTTGCGGTCCTCTATCGGCTATAACCGCACTAAGTTTGCCAGATCGGGTAGCGGATCTGTAGTTTGATGGAATGAGACATAAGAAACTACAAATTTGACTTGCATGATGTCGCAATACAACGTAGCATACTTTCATAAAATCATGCAACATATTCTACCTTGTCTATGGACATCGTTATTTACAAAGCCGTTGGATAAACAAATTGCGTGCGTGCGACAGAGGAAAAGTTCTTTGGTGTTGCTTTAATGTGAGTAGCAAAATATGTTTCCAGAGATTATTTACTAAAAATACATATTAAACAAACACATAGGCCTACCCAGTTATTTTAGGCCTATTTGTGAAGTATTGGACCACAATGAAGTTGAAATCAGATTAACACATCAATGAACAACATTAGTATATTTTTCCATAGTAGCCTATCTTGCATACTGTTTTAAAAAGTCTTGTTTGTTGACAGCTGGAGGTACATTTCTAAAGTTTGTTTTCCCAAAGGAAAAGAACTGGTGTTTAAATGGCCTTTTCTTTGTTTCATAAGAAATATCAGCTCTTATTGAGATCTCACCTAAACCCTCTTTAGGAGAAATATGAAACAATAGGAATAGGAAGAAGAAGAAAAGAGTATTTTGAGATCTTAAGTTAAACTTAAATTAGACTTGGGCTAAAACAAGAGCAGGACTATTTCTCATGAGTTGAAATTGAAAATCACATATTGATGTTTAATTGTGCTCAATTATGTATTGGAGAAATAGAATAGACAAAAATTATCATACCAAATTTTACTTTCCTATGGGTTAATAAAGTGAATACTTTACTGTTTGTTTTTAGGAATTTAGAGGTCACCCATTCAATTGTGGTGTATTGATATTCAGTGGGCCATGCTCCTGTATTTACTAGAAGAGGCCTTATGAGTCTAGAACGTTTTGCTACATTCCTTCCACTTGAGGGGGCCCTTACAGCTACACTGCTCTGGTAAGTGGGGGGTAGGGTGATGTCACTCATGGGTCACCATGCTTCTATATGGAACACACATACACACACATATATTAAGTATGTATAAGTATAAGTATATATACTCTTTTGATCCCGTGAGGGAAATTTGGTCTCTGCATTTATCCCAATCCGTGAATTAGTGAAACACACTCAGCACACACTAATCCCGGCGCAGTGAGCAATCAGTAGGCCATGGCTGCCCCTCATATATACACACACACAAGTGATTGGTTGACAAGTTATGATCTGTGTCATGTGACAACAATAAACTATTGTTAATTTGTCCTTATTATGCCCCAAGATTTCTGGTGTGAGTGGTGTGTTACCATAGGTTCCCAGTTTATATTGCTTCACCAGCAATAAAATGTTAACTTTAGAAAGTCTAAGCCATAGAATCCATAGAGCATGTAGCAACCTCTATACGCCATTGAATCAAGAGGTTGCTACATTTCTACTTTTTAGGCATTTACAGTTAGCAGGACACAATTCCTCACCCATTAACTTGTTACAGTGCCTAACTGGTAGACACCGAGCCCATAACGGAAGCGTTACGTTTACGGCACGTATGCTGCAACAATTAACTTCCACCATAAGTCTGCCCCCTGTTAGTTATTTCTAAAAGCAACTCTTATCCATTATTAAATCCACACATTTTTTTGGATCCACATAAAGATCCACAAAAAATAACCTCTACCTTCCAAACCATAGACTGTATATGTAGATCTATATATACAGTCTATGTTCCAAGTCTCTAGTATTAGAGCAAGTCAGTGCACATAGTCATCTATTGTAGCATTTGTTATACTGCATGAATGTTTCCCCAGTCTTACATCAGGAATGCGGTGTACTGAATTACCCTCTGTTATAACATCCATTTCTGTTCTTTCCCCACACAACATAAATATGTAAATGTTCAGCTGTTTTGAAACTGTGCATAGACCAATTGTTACCCTTGTTAAAACTTTAAACACCCCCCCCCCCCCCCCAGGTTTACAGTCTATGTTGATGTCAATGTTGCAAGCTGAACAAGCCTCCCATTAGTGTGCCTAGTGCCCTGCTGGTGCCTGATTGTACCCACTTAGGCCCCTGGCAATGTGGATCACAATTATCCCATGACCTTATACTCTGGTTTGTGACTGTTTGGCACTGACATAGGGTTGTCTTCCAAACCTTAACAAAACAAAAAATATTGTGCCAAATGCTCAAATATATTGGTATTAAGAGCTTGTGGTAAACATGTCTACATTAGTTTGTAGATGTTACAACACTGGATAAAAATAAGTCATACACTATATTGCTTTCCTTTGAATTTCATATTCTTTCCTTGTGCATAAAGAAATATTTAGTACTAAAATAATGTAAGCCTAATACAACATAGCATGGTTTTCTTCACCCTCATTTGGCATCACATAATGTGCTCTTCAATTTCAATGAGATTGTGAAGCCCATGGTTTGTTTCTGACCTATTTAAAAGACTTTCAGAACACTGTGAGTGGAATACTAAGAGGATTCCACCAGCAAGACCACTGCCACAGAAACACAGCTTGAGAGAACATGTCCTGTTCAATGCCCTTTGGCCCCTGGGCTCACAAAACAAAAACACATTCAACTGTCTGCAACAACAGCTAAATCACTATGCATTTGGAAGCCAAGTGATATTTAACCGAGTTGAATTAGGAGAAAAAAATGTTCAACCTGCGGTTTGTGTGGTTAGTAATCGTTCACAAGATTACTGTGGTGGTTATTATCCATAAAAATCTCCTGTCGTAGCATGTCAGAAGTCTACCGTTGCTTTCTACTCCAGTCCTGTAGTAGCATGTCAGGCGTCTAAGGCGTTACAAACAAAATTATGGGTCTTAATATGTTTTGTTTTTTTTAAATAAAAGGAAATAGAGAAGACTTTTTTGTATTCACAGAATGGAGGCCATAAAGACATGCAAAGGCAACCGTTTTACTTCCTACATCGCCTAGTCTAGCCCACACTCATCTTCACCTAACAGATGAGAATGTTAGCCCCAGAATGTTACAAGCCAAGGCAGACTCTGGCGAGGGCGGAAGGGAAGCGAGGTTGTTGTTCCGAGGGAACACTGGGTGCGTTCTTTGCTGAGGCATGTCTTGTTATGCATATAGGACACAGGCCATAACTTACTCCACAGATGTTATGGCCTGTGTCATAAGTTCAGTTTCTCCACAGAAAACACAGAGGTCAGAATATCACTGTCTCTGAAAATTCCTCCCCACTTTTAACAAGAATGTGTGTTCTCTATTGTGCATTGCAATAATTAAACATAATTTGAACAACACTAAGTAAGACATTTTCTGAGAATTCAGGTCATGTTTATGTTCAGTCTCATACAGTGAATAAAACTTTTTTTTTCATAAAGGTATCAAATTAGACATTTAGCGTTTACTCGCAAGATCCATAAATTATAAGATTAATCAGCTATGATTCATATGATCCCCTCACAATGCTCCAGTGTATTCTTTAAACTGCTTTCCACCCAACACAAAGTTCTGCATGGGCTGGCTATGCATTTATATCCAGTTATCTCTACAAAAATACTAATCCCACACACTCACACACAATCCCTATCATTTAAATTAGTAAACTTACAGGGACCACACCAGTCTCTGAGGAGACTATACTCCGGTGCTGACTGAAAGTCTGCAGTCAATGGAACATATCTGAGAGTCTGCGAGAGAGGACGTGCTCCCTGCGGTCATCTCTGGGGTCCTCACTTCCAACGAAGTGGAAGCTGGGCCTGTGGCGGTGCTTCTTTCTGTGACCCGAATGCGGGTGAAACAGCTTGCTCAGGGTGTTGAAGCCCTTCGGCAGCTCGGGGAGGCTGTGGTCCTCCTCCTCCTGCTCACAGGGCACCTCCTGATGCTGCGAGATGATGTGAGGGTCTCCGAGGAGTTCTCTGACCTCCATACTGACCCCCTGGTCCAAGTAGTGGTACGGCTTTTTGCCACTGTTGTCCCTCACGTTTGCATTGGCACAGTAGCCCCGCACGAGCAGAGAAATGACAATGTTGTGGCCGTGAATGGCAGCAATATGCAGTGGGGTGTAACCTGCGTGCGAGCGGGCGTTTATGTCCACCTCCACGCCTCTGTCCCTTGAGATGTCGATAATTTTGCGGACCATGTCCTTGTTTCCATCTTTGGCAGCCCAGTGCAGTGCAGTGAACCCCGAGATGAAGTCCCTCTTGTCTGCCAGCTGGACGTCCTGAAGCAACAGGCCATAAACCTGGTCCCAGTGGCCCGCAGCAGACTTTACGAGCCAATCATGCTCAGCAAGCTCCAGGGGGACCCCCTCGGAGTACTTGGGCTCATTGTTTGGTTTTGTGGTCTTGTTGTTCCTCTTCAGTTGGGGAGTGTCGGGTAACTTGGTTTCCAGCTGCCTCCGTTTGGTTTCTGGAGAAGTGTCTCTGTCCGTTTCATTGGGCTTTTCCCCTGTACCTGTGTTACGAGATGTGGTCTCTGTTTTTTTTAGGCGTCTTTGAGGTGGGGTTATTCTGATGGCTTGCAAGTGCTGTTGTGATACAGGTTCCTGAATCAGAACTTTAGTGTGTAATTGTTCTTCATTGCTTGAGGTTGGAGGTGATTTCGTAGCAATAATGGCAAACACTGCACCTGTTTTCCTCTGTTTAACGTCCGTTTGCACACTTGTGTCGTTTCGCCGGGACATCTGTTGTCTTTCACAGTCCAAGTTACAGCATCCTCCTGATGCAGAGTTTTGCCGGAGATTATCTTCGGGGTTACAGCCTTGACCGACCGCATTCATATGTGAGGTAAAATAAGTATTATTGTTATTGTTTTCAACTGCAGACTGAACAATATTACCGGACCCATGTTTAAGGACGCTCGTGCGCTCAGGGGAACAGGACGAGACAGAAGAATTGAAGCGGCTTAAAGTATCCTCGAACTCGTTTTTTGGCGCGATTAGAGAACTATTTTTCCCAAATCCTTGATAATTTTTCTTTACAACAACAAACTTAACATCATCTATGACTTTAACGACTGCAATATTGTTCACAAAGCTCTTGAAAAGATCCCTGTTTTGTTTCTTTTCCACAGGATCGCTGCAGCTGAGCGCCTCTTTAAACTTGCTCAACAACTCAGAGTTCTTCACTTTGCCCCCTTGCTCCTGTAAAAACGTCAAAATAGTCTCTTGAGTGAGGGCCATCGCTCATTGAAACCGTTATAGTTAATTTATAAATCACCCTTTCCCACTATTAGTCCTTTTGCCGTCTTTTTTGGAACATGCGTATAATGCGCCTTTCTCCTACTTTATCCTACCTGCTGTTTCCGGTGCTTCCCGAAAATCAGTTTCCTGACCAACTCCGCGTCCCTGGCACCGAGAGCGCGAGATGAGTTTAAAATTGCTATGCGCGCCACCCGAAGCGCGTTCCCGTGAATGTCTTGTTTTTGGTTGACTAGACTAGACTCTAGAGTGCACCGCTGTGAGAGCACAAAACGTTGCAATCTTTGGCCATTTGTGAGGGAAGGCACATTTAGCACTTTTCATACTTTTCAATGTGCTTTAAACAAAAGCAACGAGTAATGGTACAGAAAAGCATAATAATTAAAAAAAGTACCAAAAAACAAAGCTTAAGCTTCTGTATTTAAACTTAATTTAGTTTAGAAACAACATATTTAGAAGTTCTCTCTACACATATTTAGGAGATTAACACAATTGATGTGTATCAACACAAACACAATTTGGCAGACCTCCAATAAATAAATAAAATAAATAATTAAATAAATAAATAAATAAGCAGAATGCAGCATACAATAAAGCAATTCCATATGTGCACACGGGGTGGCGCAGTTTGTCCACGCATTCTGTGATCCCATTCTTACAAATGAACACCAAAACAGATCAATGCCAAAGGAAGTTTATTTATTCCAAAGGCATAATGTACATATTTACAACAGAAGTAACTAAAGGACTGCAGAGTATGCACTGTTTAACTGAGACAACTAAACACTGTGTAGAACCTGTCCAAATACTCTCCAACTACACTTTCCTCAATCAACACGGCAAGACTAGCAATAAATACCACATCATGTGAAGTACATAATACAAAGTGCAGCACAAAAAAAAGGTGTTCTGAACTGACCCAAAGCTTCTTTGCACACTTAACACTACATGGAAGTGGACTGGAGTAATACAAAATAAATGCAACGATTATACATCTTTAATTTAAAGTGTTCCTTCATCATCTCTGTGGTGTTTGTGACAAGCAGCACAAAATGTGTGGATTCCTTAGAGTATATCTGAGCGTCAGACAGATAGGCAGAAGACTGCGAAGTGCAGTGTAGTGAAATGTGCACAATGTTTTAAGGCCTCTTTACCCCTGAGGAAAGTGCTAAGCTCCTTACCAGGGCCAGGGAAATTGATTACGCTAGTGGCACGAGTGAGTGTGAGTGTTTGTGTTTGTGTGTTTGTGTGTGTGTGTGTGTGTGTGTCCAGTAACAAGTTTGGTTGTACAAATTCAGATTAGGTTGGTGTTTTTGATTATGCCATGATTTGATGGGAATATTACTGGGTATGTACCTAATAAATGTCACTTTAGTGGTAATCAACTTTTAAATTTTGGCAAAATCAAGAAAACAAATATAGAGATGCCTAGACAACATTGAGACACAAAGACTTCAGAGAGAAAGTCACGTAAACTTTCAGGCAGCAAACAGCATCGGTAATTCTTAAGCACTTGAGATTTTAGGACGTATCGTTTACAAGCACTAAGCTGAGAAAAAAAAACACATCCATTATCACCTTTTCAATGTTGTTCTTTGATTCACAGCAAAACATGTTCACATTCACTTATTGAACTTCACACCAGGTGGCACAGACATGAAAGCTACATGACAAACACTGTGTATACAGTACAGGATATAATCTGTTCTTGGACAGATACTCTCGCTCTTTCGGATAATCTGTCTGGTCAGGTCTGGAGTGAGACTGGGTCAACTATGGACCTGGAATCTCTAACGTGTCTATCTCGACCAGTCTCCAAGAATGAGGTTCGGTTTTTAGAGCCTGGAGGCCAAACTGCTTTGGAATCTTTGGAATGTGTTTTTTCTTTTCTTTCCCCAACTGAACCAGGGGAGTCTGTGACTGGTACTGAAGCCATTGTGACGACACAGGAATTCTGCATGGAACTTTTGACATTTCTAAAGTAAGGCTTCTTTTGCAGCACCGCAGAGCGGTCAGAATTCATTTGGAAAAAAGATAAATAATGATGGTGCATTTCTACATTCCTTAGTGTCACATGAAAAAAATATATAAAGATTGTGACATAGTAACATTTAAAATTAGGCTGTATAAATATTCTTTGTATTAAAATCATAATACACAATATTATAAATGTAAGTCACATTTCCTTTTTAGGGGAAACTAATAAAATCCTCTGACCACATTTTTTTTCTTTAATTCCTGCAAAGACATTGTTTAAATTGGTCTTTGGACAGATCATTCAGATCTGGTATGCTCCTCTGCAAAGAAAAGATAGTTTGCAACTCTGATTTGTCATATCTTATTTTCAAGTATCTTTTCTCAGTCTCCCATTGTCTTGTATTTTCTGGTATATAACTGTACTTGGAAAACAGACACTCATTGGAGCGACACTTTCAAAATCCTGCCTGAAGTTGGGACACACACTAGTGTGTCTGCAGTGATAGTGCGAGGCAAACAAACAAACAGAGAGAGAAACACAATTTCAATAAGCTATGCGTGTTAACAAACACCCCCAGCTTAGGCACTGCAGTGGCTCAAAAGAGAGAGAGAGAGAGGGAGGGAGAGAGAGAGGTGAATTCCAGAGCTCAAGTTCCAACCCTCATGCTACTTTACAGGACTCAGGGTTGTACATTTATCTCCTTGCCTTCCCCACCTCTCTTTGCCAAGTCTTTACACACACTCCCTCACTCTTCCTCCGGCTCCTCACACCATCTCCTCGCAGTTCATGTCTCCCACCAGCAGGGAGTGCTTGTCGGGCTCGGCCAGTGCCATGCTGTTGAGCGAGTGCTTGTCGGAGCGCAGCGAGTTGATGGAGGCGCGGCTGTAGTTGACGATGCGGTCCAGGAGGCTGAGCTTGGGCGAGGGCCTGCGCAGCTCCCCCATGCCGATGTGCACGCTCACGTCCGACAGGCTGCCTGACCGCCGCTGGCCGCCCACCTGCTGCTCCAGCTTCTCGGCACTCGGCTTAGTGTAACTATGGAAACAGGGACACAAGAATTGGCAGGGATAGGAGCTGTGTGTGTGTGTGTGTGTGTGTGTGTGTGTGTGAGAGAGAGAGAATGTATGAGGGTGTGTGGTAGTGTGTGGCTGTACTTTTTGCTATAAGAGGGTGTGTTTGTGTGGTGTGTGTTTGTGAGTAAATCAGTTCTGTGTGTGTGTGTGTGTGGCAGTGCATGGACTTGGTGTTTGTGAGTAAATCAGTTCTGTGTGTGTCTGCATGTAAGTGGTGTTTGTGTGTAGATCACTTCAGAGTGTGTGTGTGCCCACGTGCTTCAGGCCAGTCTGGCAGATAGAGGGAGCGAGTGAAGGGCACACTGAGGCCCAGCCACTGTAGAGCCCTCAGGCTCATTCAGACGACGTGAATAGCAAGCGTGTTTCTCCCCTCCCTATTTTTAATTGAGAGGTGGAAAGGCTATGTTGGCTTATTATTTACAGGGGATGCCGTTGATAACGCCATTTAGTAAGCAATTAAACTCGTTAATAAAAACGATTCACTGAAGCAAGTGATGCCACTTCGGATAAAACCTCCATACCTCGCCAGTTTGTAAACAAACAAGTAATTTATAAATCCAATTTCCACTGGCGCTCCTAATCAGAGTGGAGCATCTTGGCGGTGGGTCTGAGAGGCACTCACCATTTGAGCAGGAGGGAGGAGAGCACCACGGAGACGGAGGAGGCAGCCATGGCAGCCGAGCCCATCCAGGGCTGCAGGACCAGCCCGATGGGCATGAACACGCCTGCAGCACGCCAGGACACACACACACACACACACACACACACACACACAGAGGCACACATCACCAATCAGATTACAGATCTACATTTACACACAGTCCAAATCACACACACACACACACAGAGGCACACATCACCAATCAGATTACAGATCTACATTTACACACAGTCCAAATCACACACACACACACACACACACACACACACACACACACACAGAGGCACACATCACCAATCAGATTACAGATCCACATTTACACACAGTCCAAATCACACACACACACACACAGAGGCACACATCACCAATCAGATTACAGATCTACATTTACACACAGTCCAAATCACACACACACACACACAAAGGCACACATCACCAATCAGATTACAGATCCACATTTACACACAGTCCAAATCACACACAGAGGCACACATCACCAATCAGATTACAGATCTACATTTACACACAGTCCAAATCACACACACACACACAGAGGCACACATCACCAATCAGATTACAGATCTACATTTACACACAGTCCAAATCACACACACACACACAGAGGCACACATCACCAATCAGATTACAGATCTACATTTACACACAGTCCAAATCACACACACACACACAGAGGCACACATCACCAATCAGATTACAGATCCACATTTACACACAGTCCAAATCACACACACACACAGATGCAAACTTACACACAAATCATTAATCACATTACATTTACACACAATCCAAATCTGGTATCCGATATCTGATAACATGAATATATTGTATATCACAGATTACATTTTTGTTATTGACCATAAGGGTGGTGGCCTATATTTTTGAGGATGTGAATTTTAGTTCAGATGCTGCATTCATTACACTTCTGAACATCCAAAGCTTATTCGCCTGGTAATGCACTCCGTTTGCAAACTGCCAAAAAAAACTCACTAAAGAGAAAAAGAACAGGGGCCTGTACTACGAAGCGGGGTTAGTGGCTTATCTGGGTAACTTCGAGAGTAATTTGATCACGTGTGGCGTAATTTCCCGAATCCCGATTAACCCGTACTACGAAAGGTGGATAGGTTTTAACCGAGGTATGCTGCCAAGGCAATTTACGATGCATCTCAAACCTGCTCCGAGCAGGTTATGTTCTTGGTTAACCAGAGGTTTCCGTTAACCACACCCTTTATAAGTAGCCTACCACCCCTCCACTAACAATTCGAGACTATGTCGGCGTACCTGGATGATCCAAACGACATCGGAGCGCAAATCTCGAGGTGCTCTCTTCGAGGGGTTTTAGAGACCGCCATACAAACTCGGACTGGTAATCTGTACAACCGGGCGTGGGCCGGTGACCTCCGGGATTTTTTTTTTTTTTAAGTTATTTAGCCGATTTGCGGCCCGTCATGTAGACCTAGGCTTAGCCTATAAATGCAGTTGCATCCATTTGGATTGGGGGGTGACAGGTCAATCATTTTGGCCTCTTCATGACAGGTTCAGTGTGTGTTACAATCGCGCCCCCCTGCCCCACCCCTCAAGTGGATTTGTCCAAGCAGCCGCTTGGTTTGTGGGGAAATATAGCCCATGCATGGTAGCCTAAGCTATATAAGTGCCCTCCGCTGGCTGGTGTTCACATCATCGCAGTTTAACCGTAAACAGCAATCAGAGGTGTCTTAATTTTATTCCATAAATATATTGTTTTTATAGACGTAAGTTGCACGCGCTACGAAGAGCTTCCATTTACTGCACCATGTAGGCTACTGTAGTGCGGTTTGTCTGTCAACATAAAAAAAACTCCGGGTACCTACAATTTTCGCACAACTTGGTGGAAAAGTGTAGCACAGGTTAAAGAAAACCTATTCATGTTTGGACTCAAAAGGAACTTCAAAGTATTTCCCATATAGTAGTAGCCTTGTAGCTCACAACGACAGTGAAAGTGGAACTTGGAAAGTGGAAGTCTCTCCACCGAGTGTTACATTAGATGCACAATCAATCGCGAGTCGATGCACGTAAAAAGTATAAACTGGTAGGTTAGTAACGAAGGTAGCCTAATTTTGCAAAATGTGATGACACACAAACTTGGGCAAAAACGTTTAGTATACACTTGCGGTGATAGCCTACAGTTAATGTGAATCTCTGACTATAACCAATGTAGAAGATGCACCAAATAGGCCTAACTGTGGTTGTGTTTCTACAACATGTTGGCACAAATCATAATTTCTGTCAACTATGACGATCTCCATGCATGTTCAGTAGCCTATATTTTTCATTTAGTCAAGCAGTGACATGTGGTTTAATCAGTGTTGGGCAAGTTACTTCAAAATCGTAATATATTATGTATTACTTATTACTGTCATTTCAAAGTAATTCATTACATTATAATATTACTGTCTCTGAATTGTAAGGCATTACACTACTATTGTATTACTTTTAAGTTACTTTTACCAAAATATCTAGAAATAGGGATTTGGAATTCTAAATGCAGTTTATTATGCTCAATGCAGCTCATTGCACTTCTAATGGAGGGTGATGTGGTACAACATAATGACTGAGCTAGGCTTAAGGCTACAGTAGAATGCAATAGGTGCAGTGATGGCTCATGATGCAATACAAGGAACAATCATAGTCAGAATTTTGTTTAAAGAAGACAAAAGGTCAAAGTCTGGTCAATTGTGATAGAAATGCTGTAACTTTAGGCTTAGGCCTACTCATTAAAATCAACAGAGAGCCCACTACCTGTATATTGTAACCCAAAACTTAAAGACATGTCAAGATAGGCTACACAGTGCAGCTACTGGCCATTTTGGTGCCCTAACTGGTGAAATACAGTATTAACCTAAGTATGTCATCATATGGCCAACTATAAAGATGTAATCTGCCTGTTCCCAGGGATGGGTAGTATTTCTGAAACATGTAATATGTGTTTCAAATGCAAAATAGTATTTTGTCCTTTGTGTTTTATTGGGTTGAAGGAAATGGCTCTGTATTTTGTATCAAAATACTTTATTGGTGTGTATTTTTGTATTTTAAAAATACTGCAAGCTAATCATCGCAAAGTGTTGTGCTAATGCTGGGAACAGGTAGCCTGGCGAGCCAGACCCACATTAAAATGTAGGGTCTGGGCACTCACCGTTCGCAGTGCTCAGTCCGAGGGGCCGGATAATCAGTTGTCTTTCAAATTCCCTCTGCACGCAATAGGATATTTGTTTTCAAGTAGCAGGGAATTCAAGCCAAACCGTTGCAACTCTGCCATCAATCATTATGTTAAGCCCACCAAACGACTCTATACACGATTTCAATGTCCTGATTAAGTTTCGATTTCTGGAGCTCACAAGCCAACGGAGAGTTGCTAGACTAGCCCTGGCAGCAAATGTTATTGGCTGCCGCTAGGGGCGCGTCTAGATTTCTAGGCTAGGGAACAGGCAGGGATGGGCAAAAATATGAATGCTATTGTGTCACTACACTGCAGTGTGATCAGAATTAAGAATAATTCAAGAATTTACATTTACATTTAGTCATCTAGCTGATGCTTATCCAAATGACTGACAGAGCTTTCAATTAACCACATTATAATCAATAGGCCAAAATCATAATTGTGTATCTGTGCCAAAATTCGTAATTCAAGTCCAGTGCAGAACTGAATAAGAAAATCATACGGCTATGTATCTTGAAGTTCCAGTATGTGAGAGACTTGACGTGCCTTAATATCTCCAACCTCAAGTATGCAGCTAATAAGGAAATAGATTTGTTATTTAATTAAACAAGGTGAACTTCTCCCCACTGTGGAATGCAGTAAAGGATGCTACAAGGAAGGGAATTCAAACACACTCAACACCTTACCATCTATTGATGTCATTGTGGTTGAGATATCTGACATTTTTCTGTTAAAGATTGGCATGGAGACAATGGGACATGGTTGCCTTTGTCAGTGTCCTTATGTGAACTTGCACAGGTCAACTTGCTCATCTTTACTTGCGTACCACTTCACACCAGTGCTTCAGACCAGAGCTGATGCTTCAGCAATAGCAGTCACTGAAAAGCTGTAAGTGTTGTTGAACACAGCTGTTCTGACATTAGCTGATTGCAATAAACATAAACCATTGTTGCCTAATTACCAATTATTCATTACACCTGTCTGTAGTATCTACTTCTTTTGTGTTTTTCACATATAGTATTTTGCAGTATTTTTTAAAATACAAAAATACACACCAATAAAGTATTTTGATACAAAATACAGAGCCATTTCCTTCAACCCAATAAAATACAAATGACAAAATACTATTTTGCATTTGAAACACATATTACATGTTTCAGAAATACTACCCATCCCTGGGAACAGGCAGATTACATCTTTATAGTTGGCCATATAATGACATACTTAGGTTAATACTGTATTTCACCAGTTAGGGCACAAAAATGGCAAGTAGCTGCACTGTGTAGCCTATCTTGACATGTCTTTAAGTTTTGGGTTACAATATACAGGTAGTGGGCTCTCTGTTGATTTTAATGAGTAGGCCTAAGCCTAAAAAGTTACAGCATTTCTATCACAATTGACCAGACTTTGACCTTTTGTCTTCTTTAAACAAAATTCTGGCTATGATTGTTCCTTGTATTGCATCATGAGCCATCACTGCACCTATTGAATTCTACTGTTGTTAGTCTTAAGCCTAGCTCAGTCATTATGTTGTACCACATCACCCTCCATTAGAAGTGCAATGAGCTGCATTGAGCATAATAAATTGCATTTAGAATTCCAAATCCATATTTCCAGATATTTTGGTAAAAGTAACTTAAAAGTAATACAATAGTAGTGTAATGCCTTACAATTCAGAGACAGTAATATTATAATGTAATGAATTACTTTGAAATGACAGTAATAAGTAATACATAATATATTACGATTTTGAAGTAACTTGCCCAACACTGATTAAACCACATGTCACTGCTTGACTAAAGGAAAAATATAGGCTACTGAACATGCATGGAGATCGTCATAGTTGACAGAAATTACGATACTGATTATATAATAACCTATAGGTCCAAATCTAAATGTTTGGGTTCAGCTTATGAAGTGTTGCTACAGCATGATACTGTGTGTTTGTTATTTATGGGGGGGAATCAGGGGGGGGTGGGGGGGACGTCGGTCCAGTAGTGGGCCGGTCCAGGAGAAAATTGCCAGGGCCGAATTTTGTTCCCAGTCCGACCCTGCCGCCATATATATATATATATATATATATTCTCTATGAAGATGTAGATTGTCAGCCGAGGGAATTCGTTATCTTTGTCAGATGATCTAGGCAGAAGTCTTTAATGTCACCCGTCATAGCAATGCCCTTACGTGGACATTCATGTTTTCCATCTAATCGGTGATGCTGAACATCTGAGCAAGAATACTGTAGGCCTATGTCCGAAAATAAATCGGACATAGGCCTAGCCTAGCCTACAGTATGCTGAACATCTGAGCAAGAATAGCCTAAAATAAATCGGACATAGCCTAGGCCTAATAAATTAAAATCACCATTTTAACAAACTTGTTGAATTGAATGTCATATTACTGTACCCTGCACATAAAGGCTACACATTTCCACAGCACCAGAATCCGACCGAATGCCTCCCTCAACCCCTTCCACAATCGGCCTTCCACTATTATTTGCAATGGCCAACTCCGTTGCTACTGTAAAACACTCCTTACAGTAGTGTTCAAATACACCTTTTTCTTGTTAGCTGTAAAACAGAGGCCAAGTGAAGGCTATAAGCATACTAGGCCTACATGTTTTCATAATTAAGAAATATTAATGCAAGCTATAACTATATAAACCTACTATTCTGAATAATGTGTTTGTGTTTCATTTTCACCTGCTGCCATGTGCGTTTGGCAATGGTGTTGCATCTGAAATGTTCACAGGATTAGGCATACACTGAATCAGTCAATGGGGGCTACTTAAACATTCAATTATCCTATTACTGTAATCTATATGCCCACTTCTAAATTGTGTTGCATCTGTAGGCATTTCTATGAACTCAAAATAGCCAATTTCATTATTTCAACTCATTTCAGACATTCCGCAAGCTATTAATCCTCCGTAACACATATTTGAAGAACATGTGGAAATTAAACTTTACTTTTAGGCATTTAGGCTACCCGATCTGCAATACGTTGCCAACAGCCTTGCCTTGCTTTGTTCACTGCCGACGTATTTGATTTTTGTCGTAGAGTGGGTTTTAATTCCTCATAACTTGGCATAATAATTGTGTAGGGCTGAAACGATTCATTGAGTTACTCGAATAACTCGATTACAAAAATTACTCGAGGCAAAAACCCTGCCTCGAAGCCTCGTTAAATTCCTATGATGCGCACTATACGCAGAGGGATCTGATTGTTCCACACGGACTGTTGTTTAGGAAGCACACCACTAGCGCGTGAATCGTGATACATTCTGAATTTAGCTGGCGCAATTGCGGAGTCAAGATGTCCATAAATGGCAGAGAATGTCTAAAGTTTTCAAGTAAAGTTTTGGGATCATTACATACTCAAAAAGGAAAAGAACGAACATCTGAACCGAAAACATCCACTCCATGCTGTTTCACCAAGCGTCTATCTATAATGTAGGCTATCTATCAATCTATCTAGCCCAGGGATGTCAAAGTCAAATACATTAGAGGGCCAAAAAAAAAAATCTGCTACAAGCCGAGGGCCGGACTGGTTCAATGTTTATTAAAACATATTAAAATGACTGCACGTAACCTATTGAACCAAGACGTGTACTGTATTTTATTTAATGATTAAATGAATAATGACTGTGACTGAAGTGCGGGCAAAGTTTGCACAGAAATGTATGATTTTTCCCCATCCTCACCGACCTTGTCATAAAACTTGTTTAAATGATCATACGATGCCTCCTTGCTGCTTTGTCGTCTACATCAGCCTTTCTCAAACTTCTTTGACCTGAGGCCCAGTCAAGGCATACTTTGGGGTCATAGGGCCCACCTACATGAACCCACCCACTTCTCCCACCCCCCATCAAATTATCATAATGATATCACAATTATTATTATTTTTATACTATATTGCTATACATGCACTTCAAAACAGTCAATGTTTAAAGTGCTAAGATTGTTCACAAAAGTTTGTGAAAACATGCACATCAGAGTACTGCTTTACTAATGTAAAATATAATTAGGCCTACAATAGTTTCATTGTTTTTGCATTGTTGCATGATGCTTGCATGAGAAATACTTCTCAAAACAACAGCAGTTATATGGGTGCGGTTGTTTTGGGATGTTTCCCTCATGCCAGCATCATACACTGATAGAATATTTATATGCTAATTACATTTAATTTGAATGCCTGAATGTAAGGATTCAGGAAACACAATACCAGCTTTTGTGAATGGTAAATGGCGGATCAGATCATGCATAAAATCACTGATCTGGAGATCTTTAACCATCTTTAACTAAGACTAATTAATAGCTTTTGGCTGACTTTAATACTTAATGCCAAACAGTGTTTTATATAGTCTGTGCTCTGTTTCTTTTTTAGGGAAGTTGCATAAATCCACGTCGTTCTATTAAATGTCGTTTCATAATTAAATAGCCTTCCAATAGGTTGAAGTTTAGCTTTGCTACCAACGTGCACACGCATGCATTGAATAAACGCCCATACCATGACTTCATTCTATGCCTCTATGTTTGATGACACCAAACAAGTATTTCCTACTAATTGCAGAAATGTTTGTTTTCTTTTTCTGTCCGCGGCTCCTTGATCAATGATTTGCTCCTTGAGCAAATTATCAGACGATGGCCCGGGAATAATTTCACTCTGCAGACCATTGTCCACATTGCGGACCGCGGCCCATAGTTTGACAAATGGTGACCTGCATGCTGCCATATTAAGGCCTTTTTACGGTGTGTTTTAGCCTGGTTTTCGCGTGGAAGGCTCTGTAGAAATCTGACACCCTATTCAACGAAGTTAAACTGAACGAGCGTGCCGTTCACAGACACCAGAATGAACGAGTTCGTAACGTTCATCAGGCAGTAGTAGGCTAATACAGTACGTTCAGTTCACGTTCGCTCAAAATATGAACGAGTTCATATGATGGTGCATGAACTTTCGTTCAATGAACGTGTTCAGGCACAACACTGGGGAGAGGGGTAGCTGAAAGTTGACATCTGCCCTGACTGAATACTGATGAATAATGAAGCCGAGGCCCACTTGCGGCGACGCAGTGAGTTCGTGCGGGCTACCGTTGCATTGTGGGGAATGGAGTATTGGTGCGTGCAAAACAGCAGCCGGCGGCTGTGGGCTGCGGGCCGGTTATAATACTAATCAAATATCATCCCGGGGGCCGTAGATAATTCATTCGCGGGCCGGATCGGGCCTTGACTTTGACATGTCTGATAGCCTATCTATCTATCTATGTAGCCTATAGCCTACATTGATGTTGGCTGATTTTAATCACATACTATATTTGTAGCGATGTCGTGATATAATGTTTAGCTTTGATGTTTTTAAGTAGCCTATAGTAAACTTATTCACGTTCAATTGCAAGACAGTATGCCTAAAAAAGAACCCCTCACATGCATGCACCCTCATCTTCCCTCACTCACCGCATGCGTGTGCGCACACACACACACACACAGGTTGCTAGGTTACCATAGCAAATAGGCTCACCCCAGAAATTCTTTTTTTGTAGCCTAATGGTAAAATTATTTGATAGTAGCCTAATGGTAGGCTATTTTTTAGTAATGGTGAAATTATTTGTTAGTAGCCTAATGCCAAATGCTGCAGGTGTAGAAATCTACATAAAACAGATATTTACTTTGATGTCAGGTCTAGATTACAGCATGAAACCTGTTGTGCATATTAATACATTAAATTGCTTCCCCTCTTCTCCCTCCCATTACTTAACAACATAATATGGACAGCTTTGTTCACCCAGCTAAGTCATGCACAAGAGGTTGCAATTTTACAGAGAACATTTTGAACATTATTTAATTGTTGGCACTGGCACTTATAAACACTAAATGGGTAAATTGCAATAAATGGGCTTAGTTTTGGAGCCAAATGTTGGAGTTAGAATAAATACCTCTGTGCCAATTGTTTGATCATTTTACAGCAATGTCATTTTCGTTATGCATTATTTGTTTTGGTCGTTTAAAAATGCAAAAAAAATAATTATCCGATTAATCGATCAATAAAGTGCTAGATTAATCGATTACAAAAAGAATCGATAGCTGCAGCCCTATAATTGTGCATTCCTCATCCGTAAAATAAGGTGATCGCGTCATCATTGAAAGTGGTGACTTGCGCTGCAACCCGCCCCTTTTATGTGAACGCGCACAAACTCCAATTAGGTTAACCCCGGCTCAACAAATCAACTTCATAATCTGCGTCGTAGTACCGATTAACACCACTTAAGATAACCAGGTTTTGTCAACCCCGGTTTAACAAAGTAACCCTGGGTTACATCTGGGTAGGTTAAGCTTCCTTCGTAGTACAGGCCCCAGGCCAGCAATCCCTTCTTTTTTGGTGAGCTTTGTTTTTTTTTTTTTGGCAGTTTGCAAAGAGAGTGCATTACCACCATCTGCAGCACTGAAGTGTGATGGCAAGTGTACCCTCTAGCCTCGTTCTGGCCGCCGGGTGAATAAGGCGAACTGGGATTGGAGTTCGGAGAGGAGAGACAATAGTGTTCTTCAGTGAAGTTCAACTCACCAGCAGCAATGGGAATTCCAACCAGATTGTATATGAGGGCAAAGACAAAGTTGATACGGATCCTCTTCACCGTCTTCTTCGACAGATCTATGCTCGCCACTACATCAAGGAGGTCATTCTGTAAACACAGGCACAGAAAGACAGATAGATCCAACCAACTAATGATCAATTCCAATAAAACACTGTGTTGAAGTTTTTGGAAAAGTTTTGGAATTTCCTCAACTCTCCTCAATAGTATTTATCTGAGAATGCCTCAGACTTGTTGACGTCTGCTAGGTTGCGCGTATGCTGGCGAGTCACGCCGCTCCGTCCGGCATCTTTTCTATTTATTTTTCAATTGTTTGCTAATTTACTTGTTTATGTCTTGATGTCTGTGTGTGAAGCGCTTTGGGTTGCATTCTGTACATAAACAATGCCCTATATGAATAAAGACAACGCGGTAGCCATGATGCATTAGTCACCACAGGCATGCACTTCCTAGAGGGGGTTGTAAGGTTTGCAGTGTGGTGACACGCTCCACCCACTCACCCTAATGAGCACCACGTCTGCCGCCTCTATGGCCACGTCAGTGCCCGTTCCTATGGCGATGCCCACGTCTGCCATGGCCAGGGCCGGGGAGTCGTTGACGCCGTCGCCTACCATGGCCACTCGCTTGCCCGCCTGTTGCAGCTGCTCCACCTTAGCCACCTTGTGGGAGGGCAGCACCTCCGCAAACACCTTCCTGATGCCCACCTGGGAAGAGTGGTCATGGCAACACATTGGGCAATTGTTGCTGGGGAGAGTGGTCATGGCAACACAATTGGGCAATTGTTGCTGGTACTCAACACATGTAAGCAGGAATAATATTTTGAAAAGAAGTCAATTTTGTTTTTGGCGTTAAAGAAGAATTCCGGTGTGATATTGACCTAAAGTGTGTTGAAACATGATACCGAGTGTGAACGTATGTCTCATAGCCCATCTCGGCTTGTCCCCTGCACTCCAAAATCTGCCGCTAGTTAGCCAATGCTACCAACAATTATTTCCAAAAATAATTCTGTGGAAATGCATGGATTCCAGTTGCTGGAAGAAACTGGAATCCATGCATTTCCACGGAATTATTTTTGGAATCTGATCCCTTATCATACCTGTTCATTCTTACTTGTCGCTCGACTTATCGTGACTCAATTCAAGATGGCTGCAAACGCTAAACTTCGCGAAGATACTGTCTGCATAAATCGTCTTGTAAGTAAACTACCAGTGCTTTTTCAAAGTTCTCAATGTCTCGTTTTAAATGTCAGGGCCCTCGGAAGTCTACCCATGAAGTGTGGAGATACATTGAGCCTCGTAAATTGTGTAAAACAGTGATTTATTTGCATGGCTAGCCTGATGCCGAAGCACCACCATTGAAAAAGCTGTTGGTAGCATCGGCTAACTAGCGCCAGATTTTGGAGTGCAGGGGACAAGCCGAGATGGGCTATGAGACATACGTTCACACTCGGTATCATGTTTCAACACACTTTAGGTCAATATCACACCGGAATTCTCCTTTAATTAACTAAACTGACATATGGTCCATCACTTAATATGTTTGTGTGGGAACTCAAATTTGTAAACATGATCCTGATGCAAAAAAAACCTACTGTTGATTACTGTTTGAGACTGCATTCGGTACACATTTGTATTGATCCTAACGTCCCGTACCTAAACACATCTGTATTGATCCTAACGTCCCGTACCTAAACACATCTGTATTGATCCTAATGTCCCGTACCTAAACACATCTGTATTGATCCTAATGTCCCGTACCTAAACAGTTCAGTATGAATATGTACCTTTACACCCTGAGAGAAAGTGGAATAGAACATTATGTCCAATATTACAATATGTGGTTTAATGTTCTGCATTATGTCCAATATTCCAAT
The DNA here is from genome assembly GCF_018492685.1 of Alosa sapidissima. Lineage (NCBI taxonomy): Eukaryota > Metazoa > Chordata > Actinopteri > Clupeiformes > Clupeidae > Alosa > Alosa sapidissima. Next base: position 22,640,710 of record NC_055976.1, on the reverse strand, counting down.
ATGTGGTTTAACGTTCTGCATTACAGTATGTCCAATATTCCAATATGTGGTTTAATGTTCTGCATTTCTCATTAGTGGGTCACTTTGATACTAAAAGTATGATTCTATGTAATGACTGTATGATATCTGTACTGTCCCTGTGTATATCTCTGTGTGACTGTATTTAGAGATAAGCAGGAATATTATGACTTTGCAGTGCTTCACTGTTCTGCATGGCTGCATCAGTAGCTATCTGCTCCGGATTGCCAGGTTGCCACTAATCAGTGTAGTCCACGTGAGATGGGATGACCAACGCCATCTCCCGTCAGCCTGGAAGGATACTTAAACCCTAACTATTTCCTTGTCTAGTTAGAGCAGCTGATGGATCTTTAGGTGAAGTCATGCTGTCTTTCCCTTGATGCGCATCATTGTAAATAAACTCTGTTCCTGATTTTTCATACTATTGGTCTGACTGGGTCTCTATTAAATCTATGGTATCAAAAATACCATCAGCCCCTGGAACACAACTATAACTATGTGCAGTCACACAGCCCATTCTAATCCTCCTGTTTCTACTGTTCTAGTTCCCAGGGAGCAATCACACTGATAAGAATGTATATGTGCACAATATAAAGAAAGCCATTGATTGACTACTACCTACTACACAGTGCATTCAGAACGTTTTCAGACCCTTTCAATGAGTCTTTCTTTTCCAGTCTTTTAATGAATTAAATATTTACTCTGTTTTGCCTCGTCGTTATGGAGAATTGTGGATAGATAAAAGGGTGGGGGTGAGTTTAATCCATTTTTAAAAAAACAAAATAAAATAAAACCTGAATGTGTTCTGTAAACGTTTGTGAATGTATTGTGAATGTAGTCGATCTGTCCGTAGCTGTAATGTGTCAGTGCTGAGCGCTAAGGGCTGATGTGTGATGATGTGATCACCTGTGCAGCGATGGCACGCGCCGTCCTGCTGTTGTCTCCGGTCATCAGCACCACCTCCAACCCCATGCTGGTCAGCGTGTGCACTGCCAGCTCCGCCTCCGGCTTCACCGTGTCGGCGATGGCCACCATGGCGCAGAGAACGCCTGCACAGACACAGGTTAACATCCACACACAATGGCCACCATGGCGCAGAGAACGTATGCTTCAACAGTCCTGAAGATGACGAGAACTCAAGCTACAAAGGCTGTGCTAAGTAGTCCATTATATTTTACTTAATTTTACTTGTGAATATGTCTGGAAACTTAGAAAGAGTCCCGCACACTGACCATTCCGCAATTACACAACGATTGAAAATGACATAACGTTTCGGTCTTACACCTTCATCAGGTAAACTTGTGATTATATCTAAAACTAATATTTGAAATGTTCAAAATGTTCTAACCATCGACAGCAACCAGCACAACAGTGCATCCGCGCCTCTCATGTTCCGTCATGGCTTCATCTACGTCTGACCGCAGCTGTAGCGCGTTCCGACGCATCCACTCCCGGTTCCCCAGCAGAACCGAGTAGGAGGCCGACTGCACCAGTGCTGAGAAGGAGGGAGGGAGAGAGAGAAGAATGAGAATAAACACTTAGCACTAGACACCGGAAAACATGGACATCAAACGCACACTACATCAAGACTTTAAATTGACAGACTTTAAACAACCACAAAAAAATAGTGTCTGATGTCTGTGTCTGCCTTGTAGCATGTAAAATCCTGGCTGAATATTGAATGGATATATGAAAACATAGCTGAATACAACAGACAGACACATAGACATATTTCATAACAAGGCATCCTATGTGTGTAGCATCCACCTGTTAAAACCAGCCTGGAAGCTAATGATCTGGGTGGTCAGTGTTACATGTATACTGTGTGTTTACTGAATGGTTGAGGTTAGATGAAAATCTGGCCTAATAAAGCAGACCAACACATAATAATGCTGATGCACACTATAGCACAATATCCAATGGGAGAAGCATCAACCAGTGTGGTCAGCACGACACATGAGCTGTGTACTGGACATCCTGGGCTGCTCTTACTGAGTGGCTGCGGGTCCATGATGAGAGGGTGTGAGCTGTCCACCCCTCGGCCGCGCGTGTCGCTGATCTGCACCAGCACGGCGTTGCGCTGGTTCTCTTCGCTGTCGCCATCGCTGTCCTCGCGCCGCAGCAGGCCCTCCGTGTTGCTCACCTGGCAGCGGATGCCGCAGCCCGGCACCGACTGGAAGTCCGTGCAGGTGCCCAGCGACTCTGTGCCCAGCTCCTGGGGTCACACGGGGGAACCACACATGGAATGTTTCAGTAACAAAGTAACACAATCATCACCCTGGTAACATGTACCCGTAAATCCTGATTGTGCACACGTTTTGCTTTTTGCTGTGGAAAACAGCTGTGATAGAGCAAGCAAGCATGCTGGTTAACAAGTCACAGGTTATGAACATGGTGTCACCTACTGTAAGTGTTCTGACTAGCAGTAGACTATTACACTAAATTGGAGAAACAAGGGATTAAACTGTCCTAAAGTGTGAGCAATAGTGTCAAAGCCATGACATAGCGGTGTCAAGGCAGCGATTTCACTGGATCTAAACAAATCAATCTACCATTAGAAATCACCATAGCGGTGGCTTTCTTAATCTATTTCAATAATTTTACGTTTCTAAGACGTTAGTATATTTTTTTTACACTGTAGGAATCACATACTACAACATATTCATACCAACACGATCAAATTTGTGAATACAGAGTTTTATTTTAACATGGGTTTCCTCTGTAAAAGAGACCTGCATGTAACTTCACAGTATGCGGTTAAAAACCTTAAATTCACAGACGTGTTTTGGCTTTATTTTTTTTATTTTTTTAAAGTATATTTTTTGGGCTTTTTATGCCTTTAATCAGATAGGATAGTGGAGATTGACAGGAAGCGAGTGGGAGAGAGAGTCGGGGTGGGATCCGGAAAGGACCACGGGGCGGGAATCGAACCCGGGTCGCCGGCGTACGGTGCAGGTGCCCCAGCCTGCTGGGGCCTTGGCTTTATTTTTTTTGGCAAAGAACGTCACTCTTAAAAGCCGCCAGTCTTCGAGAAGACATGAAATATCCACTGGAATTTTGTTTCTTTCTATTACACCTGCCAGGCAATCCGTGTTATGTGGCTAAGCTGCTGCCTAGCAGGTAAAACACGTTTAAATGGATATATTTATTTTATTAGCTAGAAATGATGCCACATGTCTACATTCAATGCTATTTAAGCCACTTCGAAAGTTTGTTTAGATCCAGTGATTCTGCCGTCATGGAAACGCTACGTCACACTTCTATTCTTTTATTCTATTACATCTGATATTTTGGGGGAATCTTCGCATTTCTTCTATTAGTTACGCATTTTTCGGACTTTATGATTTTGTTGTTTGGCACCACTGCTCTTCAGGGACCCAGTGGTGCCAAAGCAGCTAAGTGAAACCTCTCCTTGCAAATGGAATAAATATCACAGGGTTCCCACTCTCAAGTCACATGTCAAATTCCATCACCCATGGGATCCATGAGCATCAGAAAAAAAATCCTTTTGTAGGCTTGTGTGTGCTCTGGTCTACTGTCAGATAGAAGTTGTAAGGAGATTTAATAGGGGCATTTTGACGCCAAGCAAAAGGTTGTGTGCGTCCGTCAGGCCCACCTGTTTGCAGTAGCGCGTGATGGCTGCGCCCAGTGGATGCTCGCTGTGGTTCTCCGCAGTTCCCACGATGGCCAGCAGGCGGGAGCGTGGCACCCGGTTCCCCTCCACAACCATACGCACCTGGACCACCTTGGGTGCACCGTAGGTGATGGTGCCCGTCTTATCAAACACCACTGACTGGATCTGGAGGTAAATGTTGATATAGTTCAAATGCATCGCTTTTACATAGTTTACAATTGCATCAGGTTCAAAGTTAGCCGTTTTGATAAACCACTGTACCTCTTTCCTTCAGAATCTCTAACCCTTCTACATTCAGGTAAGAAAATGTGCACAAACATATTTGTATCTTTTCTCTGAAATCCTATACTGAAACAAGCGCTATTAGCTCTGAGCAGCTCATTAAATATTACAGCAAATAAATCACAATTGCTTTCATGCCACTGCATCATCATTCAGACTACGGAGAATCTCATCATATCAACTTCTATTCTTTCTACAATTAAGACCAATGGTACCTTTCCTACCATACACCCAATCAACTAATTTGAGATATGACAAAATATACTGTGTCTGAAGACAGTTATGGGTGAATTTGATGTAAACAATAAGGGATATTTCTATGGGTTTGAAATATGTGAGACCAATCTAATGTGAAGGCAGGTACAAAGAAGCAAAGAAAAAAGAGTCGGAAAAGTACACAGCACAGAGTGAGGGGAGCATCCTTATCTGAAAATGATGACTATGCCTAATGAACGTCCGAGACTTAATAAAGGTTGAATGAATGAAATTAGTCAGTGCCATCGGAGCAAGCGAGGGCTGCCCCTGTGAGGTCATCTCCTCACCCTGTGTGCCATCTCCAGCGGCTCGCCGCCCTTGATGAGGATGCCGTTCTGCGCGCCCACCCCTGTGCCCACCATGACTGCAGTCGGGGTTGCCAACCCCAGAGAGCAGGGGCACGCGATGCACAGCACCGTGATGGAGGCCTGGAAGGCGAAGCGCACCACCACTTCTGCCTTGGAGATGCTCTTGTTGTAGCCCTACAAGACACGGAGAGGACAACAGCATGAACAACAACAGCTCAAACATCCACAGCATCTACAACAACTGCCAACCGGAGTCACATCCACTATTAAATCACTTTGCCTACAAGTTAGGTGTGTTAAACAACACTGATAAAAATATATATATATATATTTTGTGAGTCCTCATAAATTACTGCTACACACTTGTATTTGGTGACTACTTTAAGAGGGTAAATTTCAGGTTAGTAGATAACACTGCATGTAAACACAATCTACCCTGTGTCTTACAGCCAGGGAACAGCTCTGTAATACTGGATGACTATGGCACGACTCTTCTTAACACAATGTTTTTCATCCTAACATAGCATGCCCGTTGCACAACGCAGGGGCTGACAATCTTGACGACTCAGTTCCTGTCACTTGACATGAAACACACACTTGAGATCACATGTTTATACACACACGGGATCAGGCTGAGATGGTGAGAGAGCAGAGAGAGAGAGAGAGAGAGGGAGAGGGGGAGAGAGAGAGAGGGAGAGAGAGAGGACTCACAGGGAAGTACTTCTCCACCAGAGGGAAGTTCACAAACCCAATCAGGATCCAGGCGATCAGGGTGAGGAGAGAGACGCCCACTATGAAAGGGACAAAATAGCCGCTGATCTTATCGGCAAACTGCTGAATGGGAGCCTGTAAGAGTCAGAAGACACACACACACACACACACACACACACAATGAGATCATGGTGAACCACCTTCAAAAGGCCTGTTGGCTTGAAGGAATGCAACTTTTGCTTCTTTTCACAAAGCTGGATAATGTGAAGCACATTCCAAGCTGATGAGTCACACTCAAGGTCAGAAAAAAACGCCACCCGATGCTCAACATTGGCAGACTAACAATGAACCATGGCATTTTCACACGTCTAATCAGCGCTCTGACAGAGATCCTCTTTGAGATGAAAAAAGGGAGAGATTTGAGCTGCCACTCCTCCGCACTGGGTTCTAGATGTGATGACACACACTGATTCAGTTCAAGCCAACCTGCACTATCAGGCATGCTACAATGGCTGCACCACACACAGGCACACACACACACACACACACACACACACACACACACACATGTACATGCATTCATGTGCACACACACATAACATCAACAAACCAACAGACAAACACAAACAGAGGGACAGGCAGGGCCACCTTGGAAGTCTGCGCCTCCTCCACCAGCTTGACTATCTGGGAGAGCGTGGTGTCCGAGCCCACGTGGGTGGCTTGGACCAGCAGACAGCCGTTCTGGTTGATGGAGCCGGCGATCACCGTGCTGCCAGGTTTTTTAGTCACAGGCATGGCCTCCCCTGGACATACAGGACAAAACCATTTCAGTTAAAATAGAGGTGACGTGATCAACATGAAACATGATCACTCATATGGAGTGGCATGCACTCACAATTTAAGGCAACCTGGTTGACATTTCTGTCACACAGCTAGGCAAGTGAGAGATAATCTTTGAAAAAAGCAGGAAATGAATTATGAAAAATAAGACTAAACCTTGAAAAAGGCTTCTAGTTTTGCAAGATTCTTCGTCCATCTTGCATGCACTCCTCTTTTGGGGTCAGGTCTATCCACAGATTTACCAGTGTAAATACACTTCTTTACCAATTTTGTGTGACAAATTATTTTGCAAACATCTGTAAACAGCACCACTGCAATAATCAACCACATGGACTTAAAGGGGAGCTTTGTTACGTTAGTGACCGGAAACAGAAATCAGAGAACAGAAAACCACTGAATGTAGCAACAGTATTTTTTTTTTATCTATTGAGGTTGACAAACAGAGGTTCATCTCTAGGGACCTTGTTGTCAGACAATTGAGTGTCCTCAGTGGCAAAAACAAGTGGTTTCTTTCACCATTGATGCTGTGTCTTGAGGGTTCCATTGTATAGCCTTTTTGTGTTTTCTAGTTATAGCACTCTAGTTCAATACTGGACCGATTGTGCTTGTTTTTGTCCTTAGTAAAAACTTGGGACTCCAAAGACTGGCTCATTACCAGATAAAACAACAGTTGCATAAACAATGACTTTTCAACTATTCAAATATTTGTAAATCATGACCAATCCCTACCCGAATTTATTAAGGTCTGAGACCTTCGTAAACATAATCTGAGAGCTTTTGTATTGTGCCCATTTTCTTTTTCATTAAATAAAAAAACCTATGAAATGTTAAAAATACCATCTAATCTTTATGCGTTTTGGGGATCAGCTCATCAACTCATGGAGCTATTCACAGCATGTTTGTATGTCATTGTGTAACACCACCATGACACCAGGAAAAGATGCATCAACACACTGAAAATAATCATTATCCATTACATAAACAAGCTGGCAACCATGAATTCAAATTTAGGGTAGAATTTTGCATCCACCATGCAAATCAAGTGAGGTCATTTTCAGTGAAGCTCTTCTCCACTTAAATCAGAGGAAACTACAGCCAAGCATAAATACTAAAAGCAGACACAGTCCAGATCTTGTTGATGAAAGTTGATGAAAGATGTGACGTGACTGTGCCATTGTATCCCTTTGTTATTTGTTACCGACACACACACACACACACACACGCACACGCACACGCACACGCACACGCCCCTCATGTCTTTTGTGAACGCTCCAACAAAAATGTCTTGATGCCTATGATTACCTCTGCAGGACGGACAATAGTGTTCTGCCTGAAGCCACTGCTTAGAATAGCACTGCCGGTACTTATAGTCTGGAAAAAGGCCATAATCATCTGCATTGGAGGCAGGTGCTCTGTGGAGTGGCCTCTTCTGTTCTGTCCTTAACCAGAACCACTCAACAGAATAAGCCATCGTACTGTCCTGACTCCTGGGCTTTTTCCCCCTGACTGCTTTATAACCATCGTTTGCATACAAATATGCATGCAGTACACACACAGTACACACACACACACACACACACACACACACTGTAATATGAAAAATATATTATAAAAAACGATGGCATAAATGCACACATTTGAACAAAAAATAAAATAACCCCATTTTGTTTTCTTCATTTTAGACCAATTCTTCAAATTTTGAAAATAACTTCTGCTAGCAACTACTACACTTTTCTGTGTAGATATTTAAATAAGACCACTGGAGGTGACTGTCTCAAACCTCGGTTTAAACCCTTTTCGGCAACATAATCTGAATAAATCTGATAAGCCACCTGTGATGAGTGATTCATCAGCCATGGAGTGGCCTTCGATGACACGCCCATCCACCGGGAACTTCCCCCCAGGCACCACCTTCACCACGTCCCCTCTCTGGACCAGCTCCACGTCCACCTGCTCCTCACTAGACAGGGGGAGGAAGGAGGGGGGAGAGAGGGAGAGAGAGAGGGAGAGAGAGACGGAGGGAGGGAGAGAGAGAGACGGAGGAAGGGAGAGAGGGGGAGAGAGGGAAAGGAAGGTAGAGAGAGGGAGGGGAGAGGGAGAGAGAGAGACGGAGGGAGAGAGAGAGGGATGGAGGGAGAGAGGGGGAGAGAGGGAAAGGGAGAGAGGGAGGGAGGGAGAGAGAGAGAGGGATGGAGGGAGAGAGAGAGAGACGGAGGAAGGGAGAGAGGGGGAGAGAGGGAAAGGAAGGTAGAGAGAGGGAGGGGAGAGGGAGAGAGAGAGACGGAGAGAGAGAGAGGGATGGAGGGAGAGGGGGAGAGAGGGAAAGGGAGAGAGGGAGAGGGATGGAGGGAGAGAGAGAGAGAGAGAAAGGGGGGGGAAGAGAGGGTGAGAGAGGGTGAAAGGGGACAAAGTGGGGGTCAGATAGACAGAGAGACCAGAGCAGGCATGAAGAGGCCATGAGAGGAAGACGAGATTAGAAAAGAGACCAGGTCAGACAAAAAGATGAGAGCACAGAAAGGGAGAGGGAATGCGACAGAGAGAAAGAGAGAGAGAGAGAGAGAGAGAGAGAGAGAGAGGAGAGAGAGAGAGAGAGAGAGAGAGAGAAAGAGAGAGCGAGAGAGAGAGAGAGAGAGAGAGAGATACGGTTAAAAAACAGATGACAGAAGTGGAATACATGAGAGGCCAAGAGAGATGGATGCAGACAAACAGACAGAGAGACCGACAGAGTGTTCATGGGACACAGAGAGGGGGAAGAGCATGTGTTGCTCAGCTACATTTCTGCGTTCGCTGTTCACACAATGTCAAATCTGTGTGAAAATAATCTGATCACAGAAATGCCCAAAGGAATGTAGCCTACCTGATCACTGACATGTCGGCATTCAGACTCACTACAGTAGCCTCTGTGGCCTGCAGCGACATCAGCTTGGACAGGGCCTCCGAGGTCTTACTCTGGGCAGTGACGAGAAGTTCACAACATTTTTACTCATTTTTGGCTTTTCACACACCTAGACGTAAAGCAAGTTTTCAAGTAGCAATGTGACAGGCTATCAGAGAATGCAGAGGCTGATGCACCATTTAATTCAATGTGTACAGCAATCCTACTGTCTTACACTAGATAGTAGCACTTACAGTTCTCTGAGAGGTCAACAAGTACACCTTTGTACTTTACTTTTACTATTTTGTTGTATTGGGAAAATTAAGTGGTCTAAGAGAAATGACTAAATCCACACATTTGTGCAAGCAGACTCTTTCTCTACCTCAACCACTTGTGCTCAACACAATCTCCGTACAGCAAAGTGCGACACATAAACAGATAACATAAGTAAACAATGACACAGGTAACACTGTTTACCTTGGCAATCTGTTCTAACCACCTGCCGAGAGAAATAAAGACAAACAGCATAGGGGGCGTGTCGAAGAAAGTGATGGGGTTGACTGGTGCCCTCTCTCCCATGGCAACCAGCAGGATGACCAGAGAGTAGGTGAAGGCTATGGAGGTTGCCAGGACGATGAGAACATCCATGTTGGCTGTCCTATGCTTTAGGGCTTTGTAGGCCTGGATGTAGAAGTAGCGGCCACCGATGAACTGTGGAGAGAGTTGAAAAGGTTTATGGAACTGATCTCTAATCAATACATAAGTACATAAACACTGAACACAAAACATGACACAATCAATGGGGTGGGGGAGGGGGGTGGGTCATGATTTTCTTGACTTAAAACTGACTGGGGTTTTATAAAAGTACCTCTTCCAGGAACTAAGCACTCACCACCCTAAGGACAGGCAGAGCAAACTCGGCTCCTAATGGATCCATGATTACATTTCCCATGCACTGCTGAATGTCACAGTCCCCCAGCATGCGTGGGGAACTGAGCTAGCATGCCAGTTGCCCATGTAAATCCTCACACCCCTAACCTTAAGAACGCTTCTAACCGCCGAGTTGGAAGCCTGGACTTTTAGCTCAGTGGTTGAAGCGTTCGACTCCCACGCCGGTGTGTGTCGAGGTGGCGGGTTCGCGGGCCGTGAGCGGCGGACGAATTACGCCCTCTGTTACACATGCACTGCTGAATGTCACAGTCCCCTAGCATGCACTACTGAATGTCACAGTCCCCCAGGTGCTAGTGTCCCTTATCACATTCTTATCTGTCATGTGTGGGGAACTAACACCTTACTGGAGATTTCCACCCTCAAGGGAGACATAAGCTAGACTGAAACTAATGTACACTCCCTCTGTCTTGAACATGACACAACAATGTGTTTACACTGCCTTTGTCTTTAACATGACACAACAATGTGTTTACACGGCCTGTCTTTAACGTGACACAACGTGTTTACACTGCATCTGTCTTTAACGTGACACAATGTGTTTATCCATTTGTTTTTCTATGTATATTATGCTCTACATTCGCTCTAGAATAGAAGTGAAGGGTAAAAATATACTTCCTCTTTTGTTACTGGCCGCAATATACACCCACAAAGCACTGCCGGAATAAACTGATACACTGATTCTAATGGAATTCTATGGCTAACAATAGCAGGACATCAGACAGGCAACTGAAAAATGCTTCTAAAATGGCTCTTGTGTAAATTCCCAGTCCATTGTTCTGGTGCAGGGTTGTTTTTATTTGAGGTCAACAGCCTAAAAACAACACTTCTGCCTTCTCTGTTTCTGAAGCACATTACTGATTCCTTCTAGAGTATGCCTAAGCCACTTTGTTGGTTTTCCACTGACATATTTTCAAGTATATATACCATATATATAAATAAACCCCCCCCCCCCCCCCCCCAACACACACACACACACACACACACTCTCTCACGCACACACACACACACACACACACACGAGTGCCCTCACCTGCACGGGCACACAGAAGAGGAAGGAGAGCAGGTTCATGATGGACAGGCCAGGCATCAGTTGATGCTCCAGGTACATGTTCTGGTGCGCGTGTTGCCGCTCTTCGGGCGTGGCGTTGTGGTGGTGCGCCGAGCTGATCTGTTGGTCCGCCACAATCATGTAGATCATCATGCCCATAACGGGCACGCAGAACACCAGGCTCACCAGGAACGACCTCCTCCACCTGAGACAGCAAGGCAGAGGGCATTCACACATCGCTTCAAATGGAATCAAATCTTAAGCCAAACTAGATAGATAGATAGATAGATACTTTATTGATCCCCATGAGAAATTCAAGGTCTCAGCAGCATACAGACAACACATACACATTCTTTAACAGCAGAAAAAGTAATTAAAGTATATAATATAAAAACACAACTAAGCAATAAGGACAGTAGAAGATAAAGAATATACTAAATATACTCAAATACAAATTATACTAACTAACACTTAATCTAAATCAATTCTAACAACAGTATCCACATAGTGGTGATTAATCAATCAGAGGCGCTTGCAATGGCTGAGGCAGGGACAGTTAACTAACAAAACTACAAGCCTGAATAGCACAAATTGCTTTTTCAAATGTCACAACACAGCATATATTGTGATTTTTATTGTAACTTTGATCTAACAAATATGGATCTCCTGCTTTTTGTTATAGTGGTGTTGAGAGTTAGTGTTTCAAATCGTCTGATAAAGTTCAAGGGATATGTTTCTTTTCAACAAAAAGTAAATGTAATAGAAGAAGAATGAGTTTACAGCTGAGGTGTAAAACAATGATATCAGATCAAATGTGGGGATGCACTGATGTATTGCCAAATATTGGTATCGGTTATGCTGCATCAATTCTGCACTAGGCAAGTTCTGCTATGAAATGAAATGGTTCAGTTTTTATGAATATTTTTTGTGTGAGCATATCAGTGAATACCCCTGACCACAGAAACAGAAAATTCTTGGGCCAGCAGCATGGGTCCAAATTTCAATCTTAACCGTTCTATTTCATCAGAATTTCACAACCGGTGCATCCCTGATAAAATGTACACATTTTACACACAGACACATATTTCCTAATAGACTGATTTATCAATTACAATTAAAGACAGGGGGTGAGGTGTGCTAGCTTACTGCTGTATCTCCCGACTGTGATCCAGGTGATTAGCCGAGCGATCCCTCTTCACTAGTGATGCTTCAAAGCCCAAATTCTGTTAAAAAAAAAAAAAAAAAAAAAAGAATGACGTTATAATCCCAACCTGCCTTCGACAAAAGACCAAACATCAAAAACAAACATTTATACAAACAAGCACTGATGCTTACCTCAATCAGCCTGATGACATCACGGGGTCCTGTTACCTCCGGGTCATACTTGATGTGGGCTTTGTTGGTTGCCAGGGCAACGGAGGCGTAAACGACGCCCTTCTGTTTCATGAGGTTGGACTCAATCTTGTGCACACAGGAGGCACACGTCATGCCTCGCACCTGTCAGACAGTGCCAGGCCGCTTTGTGAGACATTTTTAAGCTTGCGTGTTGGATAACAGTACTTGTGTTTGACACTTTAACAGGCAGGTTGAACAAATGCGAGGCACAAAGAGTAGTTTGTGATAATTACTCAGTGACCATCTCCACAACACTAGATTGTTCAGCAAATGCAGTGGATTTTACAAAGTTTGTTCTTTCATGTCAAACTGTTATAACATTTCGGTAGATTATTCATCAATAACCAATACGGTGATCATATTGCCTCAGGGGCATTAGGGTCTCATCCTATTCAATCACTTCTCTGCATCTTCCCCCTCTTTCTTAACACAATCTGTCCATCTTCTCCCAGGGGCACAATAGCGGAAGCCGGGAATTGAACCCACAACTTCCAGGCTCTTGCACGCTAGCCCAGCTCCTCAACCACTACACTTAGTGCACTACCAATTCCCCATTTCCACAGCCCTCTCTCTCCCCCTACTTTTCCCCTTTCCTGCCCCCCCCCCCCCCCCCTTCCTCATCTTTATAGTCTAGTCGCATGTCTTTCATCCTCTCTCAACCCTACTCACCACCAGCTCCAGCGAGCCATCCGAGCCGTCGTAGTTCTCCATCACCGAGGCGGTGAAGCCCAGCTCCCTGATGCACTCGGCTATCTTCAGCGGGTCTATGATGCTGGGGTTGAAGCGAACCTCTGCTTTGCTGGCCATCAGAGCCACCAGCACGGAATGCACTCCTGTACACAGACGAGAGCACAGGCAGCGCTGTTAGCAAAGCATGGCTGAGCATAACCACATAGTTCAACTGATGGTCTGATTTTATTTTAACGTCCCCAGTTTTATTGCACTTGGGCCTAACAACAAGCAAACCATCTGTTGGCACAACCAGAGTTATGGTTGTGATTATGGTCAGTCTTGATCCGTCAACAAGTGGTTAACAATCAGCCTCAGGGCAGCTATATCACCAATTAAACAGATGAAACAAGCCATTTAGGGCCTTGAAGAAGTACAAGAGACTTGGGAAAGGGATCTGTCCCTGTGGAAACTACCGTGCTCATTTTTGAGGTTCCTTTCGATGTTGGCCACGCAGGACGCACAGGTCATTCCCCCGACCTGGATGAAGCATTTGGAGTATGTCTGGGCGGTTCCGTTGGCCGGCCCTAGTTCCGAGTCCTCCTCCGTGTCCCTGTCTTTCCCGCTGCCGGAGGATGGAGACAGGGCCTGGCTGCGCAGGGACGGAGGGCTGCTGGAGCTGGCGGGCCTGGGCACCAGGGAATTGGTCTCTGTGAAGTAGAAACAGGCCTGTTGTGTAACTGACATTTAATGAAGACTCACTGACCTGAATATGCACTGTGCTATAGACCCTTTCAACAAGAAAAACAAAAACAATGCTTGAACGTTCTATTTTGTTCCCAATCTACTTCCTCTGCATTAAGATAACATATGGAATGTTAAAACTTTCTTGAATTTCCCAGTCAGTCAGGTCAGTGAGTGAGTGAAGTCAGTCGGGTGGGTGAGTGAGTGAGTGAAGTCAGTCGGGTGGGTGAGTGAAGTCAGTCGGGTGGGTGAGTGAGTGAGTGAAGTCAGTCGGGTGGGTGGGTGAGTGAGTGAAGTCAGGTGGGTGGGTGGGTGAGTGAGTGAAGTCAGGTGGGTGAGTGAGTGAGTGAGTGAGTGAGTGAGTGAGTGAGTGAGTGAGTGAGTGAGCAAGTATGTATCTATCTATCTATCTATCTATCTATCTATCTATCTATCTAAAACGGAAGCCTTGTGGGAACAACTATGATGCTGATAATGGAACTCTTGAAAGGGTCAATAGGGAGGCTGGAGACACAGTCAGCAATGTAATGAATCAATAGAAAGGTCATGAGCTTGGGAAACTTCAATGAACTGTTTTGAAAGAGTCTGTTACAGGAAACTGTATACATAACGACAGAAAGGAATGTAAGACCAGGACAAAGTCCAGCCGATCTCATCAAGCTTCATAAATGCTTAGCTATGAATCATCAGATACCAAAATTAGCAATGTTCTTCCTTATTTTTAATTAGCAAATTTAATGTAAAGTTTCATTGCTACTCTGATGACACATAGCTGTATGTCCCTGCCCTACCAAACGACCCCTCTTAAGTCTTTTAAGTAGAGGAAATGTCAGGAAATGGTTGTGTAAGAATTGTTCTACTGTTAAATGCTGATAAAACAGAATTCTTGGTAGCGAGACCAGCCAAATGCAGAACCATGTATGAAAAAGTGAATGTCAAAGTTGATGACTGTACCATTACTGAAAGCCCAACTGTCATCATTCTTTTTTTTTTTAAAGTATATTTTTTTTGGGCTTTATGCCTTTATTGATAGGACAGTGGCGAGTGACAGGAAGCGAATGGGAGAGAGAGCAGGGGTGGGATCCGGAAAGGACCACGGGGCGGGAATCGAACCCGGGTCGCCGGCATACGGTGCAGGTGCCCCAGCCAGTTGCGCCACAGCTGGGGCCCTGTCATCATTCTTGACTACTATCTTACAGTCCAGTCTCACATTAAGGCCAGGACTTATCACCAGGACTGCATTTTACCTATATTGCCAAAATAAGATCCGTTTTGACATTGAGGGATGCGGACACACTGATTCATGCATTTGTATCCTCAAGGCTGGATTACTGTAATGTCCTGTTGTCTGGTCTTCCTGCCTGTGTAACGAGAAGTCTCCTGCTTGTTCAGAATGCTGCAGCCAAGAGTTCTGACAAAAACTAAGAAATGTAATCACATAAATCCTGTTTGAATTTCTCTTCATTGACTACCTATTCAAGCAAGGGCTGATTATAATATTCTTAACTTACAAAGCTTTAAATGGTCTTGCACCCTCTTATTCGTCAGATCTCATTATCCCCTATTGACCCTTTCAAGAGAGTTCCATTATCAGCATCATAGTTGGCCCCACAAGGCTTCCGTTTTAACATTCCACATGTTGTTATCTTAATGCAGAGGAAGTAGATTGGGAACCAAATAGAACGTTCAAGCATTGTTTTTGTTTTTGTTGTTGAAAGGGTCTATACTCGTGCTCGCCCTCGCCGATCCCTGGATGCTGGTCTCCTGACTATCTCATCCGTTAAAAAGAGATCAACTGGTCACAGAGGTTTTGCTTTCCGGGCACCCTCACTTTGGAATAGCCTTCCACGTCATGTCAGGGAAGCAAGCGCTGTAAACACTTTTAAATCCAGTCTGAAAACATTTATTTTTTTTGAAACACTACGGCCCGGTTTTAAACTTATAATACCACATTGTCTATTCTTTGCCCATTTTCACATATTATAACTATTATTTTAGTATACTTTACAGTTATCAGTGTTTATTTTTATGTTTAATTCAATTATTTATGCTTTATTTTATTTTATGTTTTACTATATTTTATCCTATACATTCAATATATATTTTTACTGATTTTTATTTCTATTTTTATTTTACTTTACTTTTATTTTTATCCATTTCTTCATTTTATCAAATGTGTTGCTCATTTGATTGTTTGACTGATTGTGATTGTGTCTCATTTTATTGAATTTGTTGCCGTTAGCTTGTTTTAACTGTACCAAGTGTTCTGAAACCATAGTCAATGGCGATACTGCACTTTACATAACAATACATTGAATTGAATTGAATTGAATTACCTGGCAAGAAGGCATCAAAGCCCATGTCCTCTATGGCTTCCCTTATCTCCTCCGGCGAGGTCACCAGCGGGTCATACTCAAAGGTGCCCTGGTGTTCGGCCAGCGACACCTTGGCCGACCTCACCCCTTTCTTCTGTGAGATCATGCCCTCGATGCTCTGAACGCAGGAGTTGCAGGTCATGCCCTCGATGTGGATCTCCGCCACGGACACCAGGGGCTGGAGGAAGCTGGCGTCTGGGGAAGAGAGCGGGTGCTGGGGCTGGCGGAGGCTGGCGTCCGGTGGGCACAGTGGGGCAGGGGGCAGAGGGGAGGCGGACGCTGAGCCGGTGGGGGTCGGCCTCGGGTCTCCGTTGACCGTTTGAGTTCGGAACTTGCCGGGCGGAAGGGCCTCGATGGCCCGCTGTAGCGTTGCCACAGTAACCGCTCTGGGGTCATGCTGGATGGTGGCCTGTTCCGTCTCCAGGGAAACCACCACTGAGGTGACGCCAAGCAGCTTGCCGATGTTGTCCTGGATGTTGGTCACACAGGACTGGCAGTGCATGCCCGTGACCCTCAGCAGGCTGGTGACCTTTGCAGGCTGGGCCACAGCGCCCCCCTCAGGCACGGTGGCACTCACCAAGCGCTCCATTTCAGTAGCAGACAGCTGCAATGGCCGAGGCTTTGACTTGACAAAGGCCTTGAAGCCAGCTACGGCTATCTGGCTGATGATCTCATCCACTGTGATAAGGTATGGCAGGTACAGTATTGTGGCCTCTTGGGACTCCAAAGACACTGAAACAGCCAAATGAGAAACATTAAAGGAAATTTAAGAACTGCCTAATTATCTTTATTTTGTAATGTATGTGGCACTCAAGAGATACACGAGCGTATTGGAAAAAACACTTTTGAGTTTAACGTCAGACGAAGATTACACATTTCACACGAGTAACAGCCAACAAGTCCATGCTGGTGTTTTGTCTCATGTAGAAAACAAAAACTGACCACTTACCTTTGATCTTCTCGACGCCATTGAGTTTGCCGATCTTCCCTTCGATGGTGGTGGTGCAGGAGAGACACACCATCCCCTCCACACGCATCCTCACCAGCTCCGCTCCGGAGGAGCGTGCCGCCGGACTGTCCGGAGGGGGGCTGAGGGGGGACAGGGGGGACGTTGCGGAGTCTGGACTGGGTGCGGTGGCCATCGCTGGCGATGCCAGCTTACTCAACACCCCTCCGAGCTGCTCCGTGCCCGTGAGGGAGGACACGTACGTGACCGAGATCCCCAGATCTTCGCCGGCCTCCACGGCGCACAGCACACCCTGGAGCTGGGACAGCGCCGCCAGCGCCTCCTGAAGCGAGTCCGCAGGGACGCCCGTGATTGGGAACATTTGTGTCTCCGTGGCAACAGGCGTTACTTCGGCATCAGCCGCTAGAATGCACTCGAAACCCATGTCGTCGATAGCTTCTGCTAGGGACTCGGGGCTCTGAGATGCATGGTCAAAAACTACTGTGGCATTCTTTAGTTCTAGTGATACCTGTGGATTGTGACAAGAGACCACATATTGATCCAGTACATTTTAGAACTGTACAGTCAATACTACAGCACAGCACTGGAAAATCCCTTGTGTTCACACAAGCAAATAACTCAGCAGCTACGAGAGCATATGGAGCCTTTAAAGTTGTGACACATACTATAAACCGAATCTTGCACAATGGATTTATGAACACTATTGTGACACCTCTACGTTATAGGTCAGAACCACTGACGTTCTGGGAACAGAATCAACCCTTTGCTCTGAGCTCCACGCATGTGGATCTCTCTCTCTCTCTCTCTCTGATTTAACCAAAGCATCACCTGACCTTTGCGCACAAAGCTACAAGTCAGGCCCTCAGTGCTCCAAGCATTCCTCTTTTCTGAGGTTTACTCAACTAAGAGGGGGTTTTAACAAAATGCTCCTCCTCTAGTCATTTCAAGTCACTTTCTACAATAAAACTAGTCTACAATACAAAACTGCGCCACTCAACCACCCTCAGACGTTTAATAGCATTTGCCTGGGATGTCAAAATCAATCTACCCAGCATAGTGCATGCCCAGTACTAAAAAGGCCAAGCCTCAATCAGATGAAGACTATTACATTATCTCCTTGTTCAACCCTTGCCTAGGGGCTTAGCTGCACAAGAAGGGAAAGAGCATGCCAAATTAACAAACAATATGAGGACATCTCAGGGCTAAACACATGAGTGCTTTTCCTCAATTGCCCCACTGCCCCGTGGGGTAGAGGGTAATTACACTCCTTATCTGTCTTTATAGCTCGGAGGTCTATAAAGTGTTCCTGCAGTAACGTGCTGCATTGGCACAATGCTCCATGACACGTCGCCATGGTACCTGCTCGTTAACGTCACCCGTGAGATCATGGACCACTGACGGTAGTGTTTTCACTGAAAAGTAGCCTAGGCTAAACAAATTGGCGTTTGATTGTGTTTTAAAATCAAACTGATCATGCTAGGACCTAGAGACAATAGCCTTGTCTGTGTGACACAAGAAGAGGCTAACAAGGCTAAAAATATTCAATAGCTCTAAGCTACATGTCGACTGATTGTTAGAAAAAACAGAGGGGTGAATAAGAGAATGAACAATGGTGGCCTGAGGGTTATGTGCTCTCTCGTCGCCAGCCAGTGCAACGCAATACAACACAATTCATTTCAGAGGACTGTGTTAACCATCAGCTTTTCAGTAACCAAGGTGTACTTTTCAATGCTTTTTACGTATCAAACAACACCGCAAAACAATTAATATTACAATTTTTACTGACATTTATTAATCTAAATCATTCCCTCCATGCGTTAGTCATGGTTAAAAAAAATGCAATGAGGCCATTACCCGAATGTGGATTACTCCAGGAAGGCCCCCGATTTGCTGCTCAATGGACTGGACACAGGACCCACACGTCATGCCCTCTACCCCCAGGGTCACGCTTTTCACATCTGTCTTCATTGTGCCTAGGGGTGAGCACCACAGAAATTAATATATTGTAAGAATTCTGCCCCTCCTTTGCATAGGACAGCAGTATGGACAGGACGATTAACTCATCTATAAACTATGACAGGCAACTTAACACCTACCAGGATATGACCAAGACACCATAGTAAAATCTGAGTTAAAATCGACAGCAACAACAAATGTCGTTCCCATTTGTCCAACATTTGATGGAAATTTATTAAGAGTAAACCCCTTGAACATGAGGCTGCCTGCACACATTGACACCCTGAACGGGCAGTCTAAACTCCTATCTTTGGGTCCAGAGCATCTGCACCCCTCATCCATCAGACAAAACACCTTAGTAGTGAAAGACCATCACACTTGGACTAGAATGAATGGCGCTGAACTACTATGACAAGAAGCTTCAAATGTCCATACACGTGACTTAGAAGCTTCAAATATCCATACACGTGACAGTTTATACAATCCCACCATAAAACAAAAGGAAAGGGGAAGTTAAATCAGGCATTTCATTGCTGTCATAGTTTCGCTAACGTTACACCCTTCCGTTCATATCCCATTCGACCATCTGCCCACAGGTTATTATTGCCAAAACGTGAGGTTCAAAATTTCTTATTTAACTGAACCTATGTTTAACCTCTTGCGTGTTGCTTGCACAGACCAGTACATGGCCGATTCAGGACAATCCAGAGTTGATACTAGGATGATACTAAATACTAATGATAGCAACTTTACTAACTGCGTACTTATCTTGTACTGTAACGTCAACGTTACATTTTCTAAACACGTTGTTTTTAAAACAACCTACGCATTAATATCACGGACCAGTCAGCTTTAGAAATGTACAGTCAACTCAACTCTTTAGCTCAGATCAAGCAGCCAACGCTGAATTCGGCTGACCCCAGTTGATAAGTTGCCTGTCATACATTATTGACAAGTTAACGTTAGCTACCACAGAAAAAAACACCATCAAAAGTTTATGTTAACAGAATCATGGATCTGTCATTGGTAAACACTAGTCAATAAAGGTAGTTGCTATCTCTAAAACCACACTGGTGACAACAAAATTAACAACTTACCTTGTCAACGCGTGAAGTCAGATTATTACAAAACACACGAACGGACGATTTTGATGGCTGGCTGGCTAGCTAGCATTTACCAGAGCTGACATTAAACGTCGCCGCAAGTTACTTAGCTAGCAAGTTAGCAAGCTAGCTAACTTAATCTGACTACCTCACCATTTACACACTAAAGCTTCCGCAGCATGTTTCATAACAAATCCCATACTGGCAAATTAATCCCATCAGAGGAATGGGCAAGCTGATAACTGTAAAGAAAACGTCCAATCTACTTGTTTTGTCTGATAAAACGGTTTCCAGATGATCAACAAATAGCAAGTAACATTAGCACTTTCGCCCTCTCCTCCTCCAGCCCACTACTCTCCATTCAGTCGCGTGTTCAAGAAAGTCATCGAGCGAGCTCGCGACGCAATGTCTCCCTGCGCAATGACGTGGCAACGCAACCGGAGAAAATCCAGTCTTTCTTCCCCCCACATGACACATCAGGGGCGCTTTTAGAAAATTTGGGCCCTATGACAGACAATAATTCTGGGCCCCCTGTTAATATATAGTATTGTCGGGTGCTCTCTGGGGGCCCCCTGTCAGTGCTGGGCCCTTAGAATCCCCCCCCCCCCCCCCCCCAGTGGCACCTTGCCCCACATTAAAACAATTTTCGGATCTGTAGTGAAAACAATTAGATAGGCTATGGAACACATGTCACAATGTGTTGTAGTTGGTATCAGGTGTCAGGTCTTTAACTCACATGCCATTTAGAACAGTTGTTTTTAGAACACTTTAATTTTGTGAAATGTCATAGCTTAATAACTATATTTACATTTATGATGTCTTAGCCTAATTAAGAGTCTGTTGTAATGTTTTTGTATGTAGCCTATCTCTGGCCTCTTTAATTAATTAACGAATCAAATTATTCTCTGAGAAACTGCTAACTTCTGCTTTTTGATATGGATGAAAACAATCCTACAGTAGGCTAGTTATGGTATATGTTTGATTTCTCAAGTCTCTCTGAGAACTGTGATCAGCAGCACCGGAGCACCACAGGGAACTGTGCTCTCTCCAGTCCTGTTCACCCTGTACACATCTGACTTCTGCTACAACACCGAGTCATGCCACATGCAGAAGTTTTCTGACGATACTGCAAGGGGTGTATCAGGTACAAGCAAGAGGAGGAGTACAGGAGCCTGGTGGAGGACTTTGTGCAATGGTGCAAACTCAATCACCTTCAACTCAACACTTCAAAGACCAAGGAGATGGTGGTGGATTTCCGCAGGTCTAAGCCCGCTCTGCTACCAGTCTCCATTGATGGGGTCAATGTGGAGGTGGTAAGCACCTACAAGTATCTGGGCACCTGGACAATAAACTGGACTGGTCAGCCAACACTGACGCACTCTACAAGAAAGGGCAGAGCAGGCTGTACTTCCTGAGGAGGCTGTGGTCCTTCAATGTGTGCAGCAAGTTCCTCAGGATGTTCTACCAGTCTGTTGCCAGCGTCCTCTTCATGCAGTGGTATGCTGGGGAGGAAGCACAAAGAAGAAGGATGCTGGGCGACTTGACAGGCTGGTAAGGAAAGCTGGCTCTGTAGTGGGAGCTGAACTGGAGTGCATCACTTCAATATCTGACAAAAGGACAAACTGATCAACATCTTGGACAATGAATGTCATCCACTCTACAGTATTAAAAAGCAAAAGAGCTTGATCAGCTGTGCACGCAATAGGACAGCGCTATGAGTCCCATGCGTTTTCCCACCAGCGGAGCTAGTGGGCTAGTTCAAACTTTTGCCAACTTAAAAAAAGCTTAACTCGTTTCACACTGTTCGCCAACAGCAACATCCATCTTCTTTGTTTTCAAGTAGCAGGGAATTCAAGCCAAACCGTTGCAACTCTGCCATCAATCATTATGTTAAGCCCGCCTATAGACTCTATACATGATTTGATTGGCCTGATAGAAGTTTAATTTTTCGAGCTCACAAGCCAAAGGAGAGTTGCTAGACTAGCACTGGAAGCAAATGTAATTTGCTGCCGCTAGGGTGCGTCTAAATTTCTAGGCTAATTGAACTGTTCAGTGCTTCACTAAAGGGAAGAAGAGAGATAGACTTCTCTGCATAGTCTGTCTGCCTCTCCACCCTCTCCATGTTTGAGTACTGACTGCCACTACTGCTTTACTACTGTTTTACTACTGTCCACCTAGTGTTTTTACTGTTTTACTGCTACACTGTTTTTCATGCTATATTAGCACACATGACCAATGGCTTCTGCTACAATACTGAATGGCTGTAACCCTATACCTCAACCTATTCTTGCACTGACATAGTTTTTTATATTTCCTTGTCTACATTATGCTTTACTCTCTTATTTGTCCATATTATTTATGCTGGTCTCTAGACCTTATTCTTGCACTGTTGGACTACTTTTTGCACCTTCACCATGACACTCACTCTCTTGAGCACCTTACCATTTCTTGAATTTCCCCTGGGGATCAATAAAGTATCTATCTATCTATCTATCTATCTATCTATCTATCTATCTATCTATCTACACAGAACTACAGGACTACTGTTGGACTACTTTTTGCACCTTCACCATGACACTCACTCTCTTGAGCACCTCACCATGCACACAGAACTACGGGCCAGTCCCGGCCCTGTCACTGCAAGCGTCTCATGCTTGATTACCCTCAAGCACACTGTGGATTTTTTTATTTAATTTATCTAGTATTTAGTTGTGTTAGTTTTTCTTATCTACTGTCTCTATTGTACAGTGGAGTTTGGTTATATGTTTATACTTATATTTACCATTTCTGCTGTAAGTGCATGTTGTGTGTGATGTCTGTATGCTACTGAGACCTTGAATTTCCCCTTGGGGATCAATAAAGTATCTATCTATCTATCTATCTATCTATCTATCTATCTATCTATCTATCTATCTATCTATCTGTTTTAATAAGAAATAATGGCAGCCTAAAACAAAGGTGAAGAATTGGTGATAGCCTACTTGTAAAGCAAAGCTTTTAAGTTTTAACCATCACATGTTGTGAAGGTATAGCAAAAGACCTCAGTTGTGTTTGGATGTCAGATTGGTTTACTGTTGTTATAGCCTAATGCAAATGGTTCACAAGTGGCATCCCATATCTTTCATCTGAGAAAAAAAATAACTTTTTGAACAGTTTCTGATAATCAATGTTCAGACAAGAACAAAAAATAGGCCTACAAATCATTCATCTTGACTCAGAGCCCTCAGGTGATGTTTTCTTCCAATCAGACCACATAGGCTACCATTTATTTTATTGCTCAAATGAGAACACTAAGTACCATTTTTTATTATTATTATTATTATTATTATTATTATTAATTTATGGCATGAACTATTTTTTTTTCAGTACAGGCAGGTGGCTGACATGAGAATTTTTGACTTTTTTGCCTATTAAAGATCTGAAGTGTCTATGTGCCCATCGTTTCCTAGCCTTGGGGTCGGGACCCCATTGAAATTCAAATGGGGTCGGCTGAGATATTGGGTAGCCTATCTTACAATTGACCAGTACATTACATAAAAATATATACATTAAATAAAAAATATATAAAACCTCTGATGATATCCAAGTTAAGCAACTAATCGGATTCTTCATTACAATCTAGCTATGTAAAAATTAGACATCCCACATGAGATCATCGTAATGCTTGACCAACATTCCAAACAAAGTAACAAAACAACCAGGCGAGTTAGTCAAACAAACAAATTAGCTTGCTAGGACATTTGGGGAAAATACCGCTCTCAGCTGGATGTTACAGCATGAGATGCGCTCTCTCACATAACATGAATGATTGGGGTCGCCAACGTTTTGTGACATCAAAATAGGGTCACCTGCCAGAAAAGGTTGGGAACCTGGGGTAGCCTAACCTCATCAATTCTACACATCTTTACTGCCCCCTGCTGGTTCAATAAGTCCACTGCTAGCTAGAGTAAACAGAAGTGTAATCATGGAAGTGTAGAAGTGTTATCAGTTGAATGACTGCGGCCCAAAGGTCAATGAAGAGTGAATTGTTCTAAAAAATCTGGGCCAACTGACATCCAACTTTGTCAGACACCCTGGTCCACAGATTTAGTCTTGCAATTAGACTACAGATCAGCTAAACATTTGTTCTGGCCTGGCTATAGCCTACCTTCTGTGTCCTATCCAGGAATGTGTTTATTGTTGTAAATTGGCCATCATTATGTTGCTGCATTGTTTCAGGTCCCTCTTGCTCATCATCCTCTGTGTGTGTGTGTGTGTGTGTGTTTGTGTGTGTGTGTGTAGGCTGTGTGCGTGCAAGCATGCATGCATGTGTTTCAAAGCAGAGCAGGATGCAAGTTCATCCAGTAATTAATTGGGTTATCCTTGCTTATGATAACAAATAATATATCACACAACTGCACACAGGCAAATTGGCAGTAGCTTACATTAACCTAATGAGATTATTGTTATCAACAATCTATGTATAGAGACCTATGAGACATGTAGACATTTTTTCATGAAATATATTGGTTTGCAGGCTATGGTAGCGCGGTACAACACAACAATCACTTGAGAATGCCCAAAACCACACACACGTAGACTATGCATTATGATACCTACAAAATTGGTAGAATTAGGTAGAAAACTGGTAAAAAATCTTGAATTTCCCCTTGGGGATCAATAAAGTATCTATCTATCTATCTGTCTATCTAAATTGGGGTTTCACCCGTCTACACCCGTGGCACAGAGATGTGAACCCTCTGATCGACAAACAGCTTTGCTTTCTATCATCTCGGGTGACTGATTAGCCTCGGCTTTGGGAGTAGCCGGTTTCTATGCGGCTCCGCTGTGTGACGTCTCTCTTGACACACTGACCTACTTTACAATTGCATGTGCACTACCGCCCGCCCTCTGTCGCTACGCTCCATGGAATAGTAAACGAATAGTAAACCAATAGTAAACCCTAGCGATTTCATTTCGACGCCTATTTCAATTGTAAAGTCTATTTCAAATGTACAAAAAAAAAAAAACATTGTAAAAATACCATGCAAGTGGGGCAAAGGTTTTGAATGGCTGGTCTTGTTCTGTGAAGGGGTTGTTCAGGCTCACGGCTATGAGGGTGAGTGCCCATATAATAAACGTTTCGAATCCACATCCAAAACTGCTATCGTATTTCATATGTGATTCATAAACCATACTTGTGGTGTAATAAACCCTGACCAGGGGAGACCCAATGTAGTTCAGCCAAATCCATGTTTTTCCCTATTCACGTGCCACTAGAATCCCCCGCCCTCCTCCCTTTCCCGCGTCTGTTCTGTCTACCAAGCTGTTGAATAGCCTAGCTACTGCCGTCTTAGTTAACACCAGAAGTTGGGCTTATTATGGGGCACGGCTGTTAGGTATTTGTGCGCTAACATTCAGGAAAGATCGACTGCGATGCCAACGGGAGTAAATGAGTAAACATAGGCTAGCCTACTACTCATAATAAGACCTTACGATTGATTTGCAATAAGATGTACCTGACGTTTGTCGAGGGACGCTGAAAAATCAAGTGAGTATTTCCTTAGATCTCCATTTGTCTTTGGCAAAGTTTGGTGTCGTTAATTTCTATTCAAGTTGGTGTTAGCAAGTTGGTGACATCTTATTGCAGTAATACATTTCTACAGTTACAATGTATGCGTTCCACTGGTAAGCTATGTCTGCGATATGCGTAGGCTAGTAACGCTAAATGTTCAACGTTAGTGACTGGCTGCTAACTCCGACCTACATAACTTACACTGCCTACATAACGCTAGCACGGGGTAGTTGTGGCATATCGATGCGATCCCATGTGAAATCACAAATGTTGGAAATTTTTCTGCCAATCCTCCTAAAACGGACTTCTTTTTATACTAAAACCAATTTCTTGACATCTCATTATACATTGGTTAGCCCCGTGTGGGTCACGTGTTTGCCATCAGAATTGTTTTCAGATGTCGTCCTATGCAAACTCATTTTATTTTGAATAATGTTACAGGATGATGAAAAGAGCAAGAGTAAACATCACATCAAAATGCCAAGGCTTTCCCAGCGCCGATGGCCGCATTAAAAGACAAAAAACAGAGCTCCTGGGACCCTTTTTGGCACAGAGACCAGCGGAGGACTGGGGCAATTTGCCACATCATGTGGTCCTGCAAATCTTTCAGTATCTGTCCCTGGTGGACAGGGCCAGAGCTTCATCGGTGTGTCGTCGCTGGAATGAAGTCTTTCATATTCCGGATCTGTGGCGGCGATTTGAGTTTGAGCTAAACCAACCGGCCACGTCGTACTTGAAGTCCACACACCCTGATCTCATTCAGCAGATAATTAAGAGGCACGCCCAGCACCTGCAGTATGTCAGCTTCAAGGTAAGGGAGATCACTTGTCATTCCAATCTTGAGACATCTTTGTGTCTCTGAGTTCATGTAGTTTAAGAGGTACGAAAACAACCTCTGTATCGAAGAAGAACAATTTCCACAAGGGGGCGCCAGTTTGTAGGAGAAAAAACGCCACATACCATAATATGGTGTGTGTGTGTGTGTGTGTGTATGTGTGTGTATGTGTGTGTGTGTGGAGGGGGCGGATGTGAACAAGAACTTTGTCCTTGGGTTTACTCAGCCCTATCTGTGTTTTGGCTGTCTGATCTGGTTGCTAAAACCATTCAGCACTGTTTTGGCAGTGGCCCAGATGACAATATGGAGACCTCATAAACATTTAATAGCTGTTGTCCTACAACCTACCCAAAATAGCACGTCTAACAGCAAAGTGAGTGCAATTTAAAATTCTCCAAACTGCTTTACGTTTACATCATTATTTTTTGTGACCTCTAGGTAGACAGCTGCACTGAGTCCGCAGAGGCAGCATGTAATATCTTGTCCCAGCTGGTGAACTGCACCATAAAAACACTGGGTCTCATCTCAACAGCTCGGCCCAGTTTCATGGACGTGTCACAGGTATTACACTTCAGTGGACCACACAGTAAATCATGTGAACATAATGTAATGATGGCAGTGGCAGTGCATTGTGGGTATGTGATTGACACAGTGCTTGTTGGTATAGGTTTCTGTTACTACATGCCTTTGTGCTGTGGACAAAAACTGTTTTTCTAGTTCATCCACAAAGGAAGGCTGTGTGACCGCATAGACACTTCACCTAGTTCAGGAGTGTGTTTGTTAAACGAGACTCATAACCTCAAGTCCAGGTTTCACCCTCCGACTGTTCCTCCTTCTCTTCTTGCAGTCGCACTTTGTGTCGGCACTGACGGTGGTGTTTGTGAACTCCAAGTCGCTGTCTTCCATTAAAATTGACGACACGCCCGTGGACGACCCCTCCCTGAAGGTGCTGGTGGCGAACAACAGCGACACGCTGAAGCTGCTTAAGATGAGCAGTTGTCCCCATGTGTCCCCAGCCGGTAAGTGCTGAGATCTGGCCTCTGACTACTGCTGTGGGCGTGCTGTTAGGACACGCTATCAGGGATAGAGACAGAGGGGGGCATAGAGCCAGAAAGATAGAGGAAAGTGTGTGTGTGTGTGTTTGTGTGTGTGTGTGTGAGAGAGAGAGAGAGAGAGAGAGAGAGAGAGAGAGAGAGAGAAGCGAGGGAGCATAGGAGCATGGTTAATGGTGACTGAATGAGAACAACAGATTTGTTTTCAGTATGGAAATCTCAGAATCACTTTACATTACGCAGCTCTTATTACAATGTAACTATTTAATCTAATGTGGTACATCCAGGGACAAAGAGCAGCAGCACATTTAACACTCTGTAATTTAATAATTAAAAGTGCCGTGAAGGATAGAGGTAGGGAGGTGGGTTAGGGTGGAGACAGTAGGTCATATCGGTACAGGACCAAACAGGACAGTAAGTGTGTTCCAGTGTTTGGGCAGGGTTCATGTTGTCACAAAGGTTGCCATGGAAAACATTCTCAAACACCCTTTCACAGACCAGAACTGACAGTATGTGTTTGGCAGTATTACCACATACGCAAATGAGACCAAATTAAATGTATAAATATGATAACAATGTCAAAATCTACATGGCTGAGTTTGCAAGAGTAGACGCTATCTCCTTTTTAACATAAATGTCTTTTTTACTTTTTTACTTTAACTTCATTAATGTACTTTTTATAGCACACAAGTTAAAAACCAATAAACACACTCTTGGCTGTGTAAATAATCATTTTAAAAAAGTGGTTTGGACTGGATCATACACAATTCTAGCCAATCAACATATCCCGTCTGATACACAAAACAAAAGGGAAGATGATTTAATTGGCTATTGAGCTCAGATATCAACAACCCTTTTGCTGGAATTGCAGACTGCACCTTTGAAAGTTATCATTATTGCTATTAAATAACGATCGTTCTGTCTGGGAAACCCCCCTTCCCCTCACACCTGTCTCAGGTATCCTGTGTGTGGCTGACCAGTGCCATGGCCTGCGAGAGCTGGCTCTCAATTACCACCTGCTGAGTGATGAGCTGCTGCTGGCGCTCTCCTCGGAGAAGCACGTCCACCTGGAGCACCTGCGGATCGACGTGGTCAGCGAGAACCCGGGCCAGACGCACTTCCACGCCATCAAGCGCAGCAGCTGGGAGGCGCTCGTCAGCCACTCACCCAAGGTCAACATCGTCATGTACTTCTTTCTGGAGGAGGAGGAGTTCGAGCCTTTCTTCCGCGAGGAGACGCCCGTCACGCACCTGTACTTCGGCCGCGCCGTCAGCAAGGACATGCTGGGCCGCATCGGGCTCAACTGCCCGCGGCTGGTCGAGCTGGTGGTGTGCGCCAACGGCCTGGAGCCGCTGGACGAGGAGCTGATCCGCATCGCCGAGCGCTGCAAGAATCTGACGGCCATCGGCCTGGGCGAGTGCGAGGTGACGTGCAGCGGCTTCATGGAGTTCGTCAAGAAGTGCGGGGGCCGGCTCACGCAGCTGTCCATCATGGAGGAGGTGCTCATCCCCGACAACAGCTACAACATGGAGCAGGTCCACAGCGAGGTGTCCAAGCACCTGGGCCGCCTGTGGTACCCCGACATGATGCCCACGTGGTAGGCCTGTGGTACCCCGACATGATGCCCACGTGGTAGGCCTGTGGTACCCCGACATGATGCCCACGTGGTAGGCCTGTGGTACCCCGACCCCCCGGTTACACACACACACAACACACACACACACACACACACACACACACACACACACTCTCATGTGTACATGCGTACACCTTACATACTGTACATACTGGACATCCCCATCATCACACTTAGAGGACACAGACTATGACTTTGCTGTTCCGGAACTCCTTTGTGTGGTTGCCCTGTAGAAATTTGCAGAGATTTCTTTTTTTCTATTCATGTTGGTCTCTGTGGCTTATGTGTCTGTGAGATTGAAATGAAAGAGATGGGTTTGTGGACGTTTGATGGTCAGTGATGTCGGTTATATGTAATGACCTATTCTGTCTGCTTAGATAGAATTAGGTTCTGTATTTTCTGTCTTTTTCCAGTTATAATTATGCTTTGATATGCATCTGTTTACTATTTAATTAGACATTTCACTGTGTGAAATAATTGGTACGGCAATCTATCAAGTGGATTATATCTTTTTAAAACTTGTACATATTTATGTTATATGTCTTGTTTCATGAATAACATTTGATATTCTTGTTAAAAATCTTTTAACGGCAGACTTTTAAAGCTTGAGGTGTTAAAGAAATCTGTGCATTTACATTTTACAATTTAGACACAATGTCTATCATTAAAAAAAATGTCATAGAGGTTTATACTGCACCTTAAGCAAATGCATTTTTTTAATGTAAGATTTTGTATGTGTAGTTATCTGACAGTGCACTATTTTACTTGAAGCTGCCGAAAACAAAGCAAAGGGATGCTCATATTTTCTCTTTTGAAAAGGGGAGTCAGTTTTTAATATTAAGGGACACCTTTCTGTTTCAGCTGTTCCACCACATTTTGTGTTTGCCTTTTGTGCAAATGTGATGTTTGTTTGGTTGTGCCATGATCACAGAACATACTTTCTTTTTTTTACTAGGGTTTCCTACCTCCTTGTAATTAAGAAAATACGTTTCTGTGAACTGACATGTATGTTAGTAGCTAGTCAGTAAAAGACCATATCTGAGAAACTGCAGAAAATAAAATTGTACTTTTGACACTGGACTGGGTTTGTGTTCACTTGTGCCCCTACAGGGACGTTTTATTTCGTTAATCGCTTGCAGTACTAGCAGTACACAGTAGATGGCAATGGCACTCTATCACTCCACTGAGTGACATCATTACGTAAAAATGCAATGAGTTCTGCAAATAGAATCAGCTCAAGAGTGAGAGTGTAGCCTCCTCGCTCCTTTTATTAAGAGTCAGAGCTACAGAGGACACTTCAATTACATTCTGCGAGGCCGAATCGTAAAAGGTGAGCCTTTTCCCAATCCATCACCAACACCGTTCCTTTTGGCTGCAAGAAAACCCGCGCGCTCATCATAGACCTCCCGCACTTGAGTGCGAAGCGCGTCAGAGCAACGTCAGCGGGACAATTAAGCATTCTGATGCAGGGGAGGA
Organism: Alosa sapidissima; assembly: GCF_018492685.1. Taxonomy (NCBI): domain Eukaryota; kingdom Metazoa; phylum Chordata; class Actinopteri; order Clupeiformes; family Clupeidae; genus Alosa; species Alosa sapidissima. The sequence goes on along the minus strand of NC_055976.1, from coordinate 22,610,026 downwards.
TGATCTTTCATGCCTGGCCGTGGAATTTCACACTCGGCACATCTGTACGTCTAACAATTAAAAATGTAACGCAGAGCAGAATTAATCCATCCGACCCCACAACAAAACACACACCACACAGGCGCGCACATCCTAACTGGAAGAAACCTGAAACCTGGGTGTTTATTTTATTTTATTATTATTATTATTTGAAGGGAGGGGGGGGGGGTTGATGGTCTGTCACCATCCCGCGCAACATGCTCTCAATATGGATACATGAACCAAAAATACCAGAACATTACGTAACATCTGCAAACCGCAATTATTTCCTGAGCTGCTTGGAGCCCCAGTGAATACAAATTGGCTCTGCATGTTGCCGAGGGAAGAGAAGGAGCGCTGTAAGTGAGGAAGATGGATATGGCTAATGCCTCTGCCAAGCATTTCCTGTTCAAGTTTTTCTTATGTGTCAGCAATGAGTTGAATCGATCAATGGAGACAGATCTGTTTTTTTTCAGTGCTTTGAAAGCTACTGGTGGCTTCTGAAAAAGCCTTAAGGAAGTAACAGGTTTCCTGTAATGCTTTTATCCAGGAAGACTAGAACATTAAAACATATACAACAGGATACTCCATTTAAAATGGAGTGTCAGCTGCAGCAAACTGGCACAAGGCACAGGAATTAAATTCATCTTTACACATAAATATTTTTTGCCTCCTTGTCCAAAAAAAAAAAAAAGCCGTATTTGTAGTTGTCGCTGGTGGTATGTGCAGTGTAGCTCAGATATCCTTCAAAAGCATCTTTCCCTGTGTACAAAACATTAAAAGCAATTCTATATTTACCAGACAACAACAACAAAAATGAAGTCATACGAAAATAACGCTCAGCGTGTTTCCTCTCCCATTCTTTCACTTCTTCTCCGTGTCCCCCTGGGGCTCTCCCACACCCCAGAGAGATGTCCTCCGGGATGGCGCCCCTCTTCCTGACGGCTGATGCCCAGTCCTGTCACAGTTTTTTTGGAGAAGCTGGGTGCCGATGGGGCTGGGGTGTGGTGGGGCTATGCCAGTGTGGGTGAGGGTGGGGGTGAGGGCGAGGAGAGGGTGAAACGAGGGTCGTTCGGGGCTGCCGAGGCGTTGATCGGGATTGGCTCCTCCAGGGAGGGGGGCATGCGGTCCAGCTGCCGAGCGAACAACAGAGGGGAGGGCGCCAGCGTTCCCCTTAGAACCTGCACTATGTACCTGAGAGATGGAGGAAGGGGGGGAGAGAGAGAAAAGGAAGAGAGAGATGGTGTGAGAGATGGAGACGGGTGAGGGAGAGAGAGAGAAAGCAAGAGAGAGGGAGGTGGAAAGACAGAGAGAGAGAGTTATTGAAGGAAGAGAGAGAGAGCGAGAGGGATGAGTGATTTTGATAAGAAACAGAGGCAAATGGGAAGAGGAAACAGGGCAGTGAACGGCAGCAAAGAAATAGAGAAACAAAAATTGAAAGACAACAGGAGAATGCAAATGGAGGAGTATATGATAGCAAGAGAGCAAAAGAGAGAGGGAGAGATGGAGAGAGAGAGGGAGGGAGAGAGAGATGGAGGGAGAGAGGGAGGAAGGTGAGGGGGGGGGGGGGAGAGCAGGTGAGAAAATAAGCCAGTGGATATGATGCTGGTCTGACTGCCAATGAGAAGCGTGGTGAACAGGAGGCCAGTGCTGCTCTGCATGCCTGAGAGGCCAAATCAGCCCCTCCTGACCTGGTCTACATCACACACACTTACGGGGGTGGGGCGCACATGCTCAGAATACACAAGCCAAGGGTGTGTGTGTGTGTCTGTGTGTGTTCACATGTGTGTGCCTGTTTAATGTGAAGGGGGGGCTGAGGACAACGTTCATTAAAGCTCATTAAAAAGGTCATCCCACTACAAACACAGACCTGAAGGTTATACCCAAAGGACTTTACATCTTTTGTCCTACATACAGTACAATTCAGGTTCATTTGCATCAAAGTAAAGAGACCCCCAGTGCCTGCTCCTTTAACAAAAACAAAAGCTCAATGTCAGCCAGGGGAAATGAGAGAAGGGTGGCGTAGGGAAATTACTTGGGCAGCAGAGCCACGACGATGGTGATGAGGCACGTGAGGTAGAACATGGGGTCGGCCATTTGCTGCTGCATGATCCAGTAGGGGTTGGACGGAGGGTTGCAGGTCACGCAGATGGCACTGTAGGCCAGCGTCACGCCAAAGTACAGCAGCACACTGCCCACCATCACTACCCAGTGCACCACCGTCTGAAAGAGGACGAGTCAAAGAGAGAGAGAGAGAGAGAGAGAGAGGACAGAGAGAGAGGGAGGGAGGAAGAGAGAGAGAGAGAGAAAGAAGGACAGAGAGACCGGGGAATCAGAGAGGATGTTTCTGATCGTTATGCAATCATCTTTTCTATTCCAGTGGACACGGAGTGAGTTGAGTTAAAAAGTTTAAAAGGGCCTTCGAATCTGGGATCTTAACACTGGTTTGCATCATACGGTGTCAGTGGTATTTATGTTTCTTTGTTTATCTCATCATACGGTGTCAGTGGTATTCATGTTTGTTTGTTTATCTCATGTTTAAGCTAATCACAGTATTTGACTCTAGGCTGGGAGCATTTGAGAGATTGGGTGTAATAAAATGGTTGATCCAGGAAGCTACTCACCCATGCATTTATCTCTATGGCTAGATGAAGGATTATAGTAAACAGAGACACTGTATTTATTGGGTTTCCGAATGCGAAGATGTCGATGTCAGAGCCCTGGTAGGTCTTGGGAGGGACAAACAAAAAAGACAAAATTAGAAGAAAAATGATGAAGGGGCAGAGATCAGCTGGGGATTGTCTGAAGAAACGCAACTTAATTGTTTTTCCCCGACTCACCAAATATGGGATGAAGAAGCAGACCAGGCTCTGATAAAAGGCATCCGACATGCCGATCCAAAAGGCGGAGCGTCTGTACCCCTGCAAGTAAGAGCAGCAACCCCTCTGGTCATATCGTGTCCCACAGCAATATCGCACAGCTGTCGGTTGTTGCTAGTAATGTTATTTCCCTCTTGTTGTGTTATCTTTGCTAATTCTATTTCTGACTCGCTCAATTCAATATCTGGTGGTCTGGCAACAAGAGTTTGAGAGCAGGGGAGCATAATGGAACATGCAGACAAGGCCAAATGTGTTCAGCAAATCTGTCTTTGATTGCTTTTCCTTCCATTGATTGACAAACACCTGGATAGGAGCGTAGGTAGCAATTGTAGGGCCCCTGGAAATTCAGATTTCTGTTTTTTCGAATCCCCCATCCGCCCACACACACACACCCTTTATTTGCCCCTATATAGACAGCAATCAATAACAAAGTGTGTGTGTGTGTGTGTGTGTGTGTGTGTGTGTGTGTGTGTGTGTGTGTGTGTGAGTTTAACTACACACCGCAGAGTGCTGACCAATCTTGTACAGCTCAGGGATGGAGAGCAAGGTTGTCGCGGAGACGTCTTGGTCCATGATGCCGTGCATGATTGGGGGCACAGAGGTGAAGAAGAGGTTGAAAAAGATCATGAGCCAGTAGTCGATCATGGCCGTGCCAGAGAACCCGCAGTAGAACTGGTACCAGAACAGCAGGGCCACGTACGCCTGGGGAACCATGGCAAACGACAGGAGAGAAGGATGACGAAGAACAGGAGAGAGGAGGATGTTGTTACAGTAAACAAATGTGCTAGTATTGATGGTGAGAACTGATGGTGAAGAGCAAATGGACAGATGAACAGCACTTTTATGATGGAGAGAGAGAGAGCATACAAGTGCATCTGGAGAGAGAGGACACAGGTGCATCTCCAAACATTGGAACAGCATGGAACAGTTAATCTTTTCCTGTAATTTATGGGCTTTTTGAGATGCACCTGTATGTGTTTTCTGATTATGTTGTTTATGAGTTATCTATGTATTTTTTTATAGTATATCCTGCAATACAGCAATACAGTATGTACCTGTAGCAATTTTGTTTTCTGGCACTAATATATTCCCCTAATTAGGTATTTTATGCTAGTGATATAAATACACAAAAACACATTTTTATTTATAATCAAACACATTTTATTTTCAAACTGATAATTATAACCTCTGAGGGCATTTACCAAGTTCTTGTAGAAGAAGTAGATGACCATGTTTGACAGTCTGGAATAGCACCAGTGCCCATGAACCAGAAGTAGCTTCCTCAAGTGTTTGAAGCGAGAAATCGCAAAGTCGCTGGCCATGACAGCCTGTGAACAAGAAGCCACATTATTGTTTTTTTTTTTTTTTCTGTTATTTCCGAATCGTGACATGCCTTTTAAAAAAAAGAGAGAGCATTTAAGATCTGGTGAATCATGGACAGGCACAATTAGAGCAGCTTCGCATCGGAGCATGAAAGCCTTGTGGGTGAGTCAGGTGATACACCCAAGCCAAGAAAAACAGAAGTATGTAAAAAAAAACCTGCCTCCCTGAGTGAAGGGATGTGTGTGTGTGTGTGTGTGTGTGTGTGTGTGTGTGTGTGTGTGTGTGTGTGTGTATGTGTGTTTGTATGTAAGTGTGAGATGGGAGAGTGGTGGTGGTGGTGGTGCTGTGTAACTGCTAAAGGCCCCGAAGGTGAATACAAACCTGCATCCCCTCTTGACCAGATATTCCGATACCAACGTCAGCAGCCTGGATCATGTTCACATCATTCGCTCCGTCACCTGCAGATAAAGCATTAAAAAAGAAAGAGAGAGAGAGAGAGAGAGACAGAGAGGGAGAGGAGGGGAAAAAAGAAAGGTTTTAAAAGAAATCGTTGCCATGGCAACCTTTTCTCTTTTCTTCCTCTTCTTCCTCTTTTTTTTTCAAATTACACGACGAACACACAAACAGCTTGTCAGGGCTGGAGAGGGTATCTTCAAACGAGGCAGCGAACAGTGAAAAAGCCAGAGTAGATGCTCTGGCTCTCTTAGGCAGAGTCAGAACTCTAAGCGTCACTCTCCTTTGATCCCTCCAATAAATAAATAAATAAATAAATACATAAATAAATAAATAGAAACAGCGGGGTGTTTGTAGTTAGCACAGAGCTAACACTAATTACCGATGGCAAGGGTCATGACCTGAAGCTTGTCGCGCACCAGCTTGACCACGGTGCTCTTCTGCAGGGGCGTCACCCGGCAACAAAGCACCGAGCGGCAGCGGCGGCACAACTCCACAAACTTTGACCTCAGGTCCTCCTCCTCAAGCACCATGCCAAGCGTCCGTCCGTCAATCATCAGGCCAATGGTGGGGTCCTCGCCCAGGCCCATGGACCCCTGGCCCCCGAAAGTCTCAGCAAAGCCCCTGCAGTCCGCGTCCGGCCCGTACCTCCTCACCTCCTCCAGTGTGCACTCCAGGGTGGACCTGCACACGGCCTGGAAGACAAAGCAGCAGCACTTTCAGGAACTCGTCTCCCCATTGCCTCTTTACCACATGCCCGCCTGCCCACCCTGCGGATATTTGTGGGTTGTTATCGTGTCCAAATGGGAAATCCTTCTCCCTGCAGATCCCTGTCAATAATCACCAGTAAACAGTAGCGGCACAAAACCCTGAGTCTTTTGGTACAGTCTGGGTTGTTATCAAGTGATGCTCTCCCTCTAGACCCAGTCCGCTGCCGCTGCGCCAAACTCTGGGACCATTTATGTCCAATATAGCCGCAATGAGTGACGGTAGCCTAAGGACTTCTGTTGTAATGAAGATATTTGGGTTAGGTCTATTGAAATACTGTTTATTGCCTGACTGTTCTGTGTAGTCCAATGCCTCTGCAGATTAATTGGGCGTAGGACAAATACTTTGAGCTGTTTCTGCAGTTTCTAGTTCTCCCCCACAGCTGGTCCTCAGCAAAGGAAGTCTGGTCAGAAGAGGAGAGAGAAGAGCTGTGACTATTTGAACCCTGTCTGGACTGAGCTTGAGAAAAACGTGGCGAAGCACTCCAGCTTTGAGTTGCACACAGTGTACTTTCAATATGGGACAAGGATTTAATTATATAATAACTAACAAACTGATTCAATTAGACCCCATCTCAAGTAAGCCCGAGAGGAATGCACTGTGTCTGGGTAAGAAAAAAAAAGAAGACAAAAAAAGAAAGAAGAAGGGAAAAAATGAGAACAGTTTTCTGCTCTTCCAGATCTGTGGAAATGGGATTATGGTTCACCAAAATGAGAAGCTCATTGCAGCCAATTCTGCTTTGCTTTAGTCTTTCCATTAAAAGGCTTTGACGGTGACATGTTAGATTTGCCAAACGGGGGAAAAGGCTGTTACGGGAATATGAATGCATTTTAATGAGGAATGTATTTTAGTCCTCGATGTGACTCTCTCTTTAAACCAATCATCTTCTGACCCCCGAATCAACCAGCACCCACACACAGAGCGAGACTTTGAGCTCGCTGTGCAACCACTGAGGCCACCGAGGAGGACAGGGAGCACTTTGGCTTGGCTATGGACATCAGACAACACTATTTTGGTATCAGCACAATTTCAAACACTCTCCATTAAACCTTTGCGTCGGGGCCAAAAAATCGATACAGAGGGATGAGACGCAAAAAAAACCGAAAGTGCAGCGGGGGCGCTTTTAAACAGAGCGAGCGAGCGAGCGAGGGAGGGAGGGGGCAAGGGAGGGAGGGAGGGAGGGTGTGGGGCACCTTGTTGTCTGTGTTGAGAGTGAACACCAGGTCTCTGTGGTCCAGCAGCTTGCAGGAGTAGGCGATGTTGACGGCTGTCTCGGGCTTGTCCCCGGTCAGCACCCAGACCTGCATGCCAGCCTCCCGCAGGGCTTCGATGGTTTCTGGAACATTCTCCTGGAGACGATCTTCAATTCCTGTGGCTCCTGTGTCCAGAGTAATGCTTTTTTACTACATGAACTAACGACAAAGACATCAAGGTCTCTCTCTCTCTCTCTCTAACACAGGCACAGACAGACACTCACACACAAACAGATGCACAGACACACAAATACACACAACACACACACACACACAAATAGATGGATGGACACACAGAGACACACACACACACACACACACACACACTCACACCCACCACCTCAAGCACCCTACAGCCATGGAATTGAGGTTATGCAGAAAGATGACAGGCTTATAAAAGACAAACAGGCCACCGCACAGGACAGGAGCGAGGGCTGGATTTTGTCATAGGCACAGATATCGTGCCCTTGGTTCACCTATCAGAGTTAGGCTCGTCTCCAGCTGCACAGCAGTGTCCATAAGAAGCTCCTCTCTGTTCTCGATGGCTGATATCGCTTGCTGTCTTACCAATGACCAGTCTTCGTACTCCTTCTGACTTACAACCTGAGAAAGAGTAGGACGTTAAGAGTTTGGAGGAGAAAAAGCAGGATGGAGAGAGAGAGAGAAAGAGAGGATAAAACGCACAAAGATGAAAAAAAATAGTATGCTAATAAATACATTTCACTGTTATGCTAATGGTAACACAAGGTTTATACTGTTGACTCCATCACGTAGTTTTGTGTGAACTAACCTTTTTGGCAAAGCACAGAGTGCGCAGCCCATCTCGGGCATACATGTCCAGATGTCTCTGTGTGCTACTGCAGACACGCTTCCTGAGCTCACGCTGAGACACGCTCTCTGCAGTCAAGAGAACATTTCCAGTGAGAAGATATGGAGAAAAAAACTGTATTGTCAGTCACTGTACTGAAAGACATTTATAGGTGCTAAAAAGTCCCATAGACAACGATATACAATGATATTATAGCAGCAGCATAGACAAAGCAATGATCTAAATACAGGCAATTATGAATTTTACATTTGGATAAATTCCACGAATTAACTGAATAACGATCAGCATCCAAAAAGCCAAACAATAATTGACTTGGAGATGAAACAGCCAGCGTTGCATTTCAGGCACACCCTAACGATTCCAGCGAGAACTCCACAGGGACATGTTAAGACATCTTCACACAGAGCTCGAACAGAGAAGCCGAGTCGATAACCTAATCAGTGGTGTGAATGTGGCTACACAAAGCTCATTGGTAATCAATCGAGAAACCCTCTCCCTCAGAGGTCACGGTGAGGAGGCGAGGAAGTGTCATCCGTACCGCCAGCAGGCTCGCCCAGCAGCTCCATGACAGCGGAGTCGGCTCCTTTGGTGTAGAGGAGGATCTCGCGTGTGCGCGGGTGACGCACCAGCACCGACATGCGCTTTCGGGTGGAGTCGAAAGTCAGGATGTCGATCACCTCGTAGGTGAGAAGGGCGCCGCGGGGCAGGCGGACGGTCACGCGGTCCGGCGTACGCTCCAGGAGGGTGAAGCCGTAGGCCCTCGCCGCGTGCACCAGGGCCGCCTCG